>NW_015505913.1:36660-38072 GCF_001515645.1 Sinocyclocheilus grahami | reverse complement strand
TATATATATTTATATGTGTGTGTGTGTGTGTGTGTGTGTGTGTTTGCGCTATATATTATCATTGTATAGTTTCCTGTTAACAAATATATTTTATAACAATTCTTTTTTTTCAGAACATTTTTCAGAACTTTCATGAACTCTTTTCTATAATGACTAAAAACATTATTAAAGGGGGGGGGGGGATTTACATTCTGCTTCCTGGGCTTTTCAATATAAGCATGCAGCATATTGTAATTTGGTGCAAATATTAAAATAAAAATCAACTTTCTGTTTGAAGCTGAATATTCAGATTTTTTTTTTTTTTTTTTTTTCCATTTGTAAATGCTGCTGTGGCACTATGTTATCCCGTCCAATCACAGCCCATGTTTGCCTAGTCAGCTGAACAGCCAGACTCTGGATGCTCAAAATGAGAAGACATAGTTTCACATTGCTTTGTTAGTGCAAGACTCTGCTGTGTAATTTTTGGCATTTTTCCTGACCATAGAATACATTTCATACTTATCACAAGACAGGTAAGGCATACCAGGTAAACCATTAAATAATTACATAAATTATTTAAAAAAAATATATATAATATTGATCATGCAAATGTCTGTCAAGCATTTACCATTACATAAAACCTCATTCAGCAACAGGTCTTCTAATTTCATTCAGGTATTTTGCTGGTGGAGACTGAAATAAAAGAAAGACTGAGAAATGGCAGATAAACGTCCAGGTGAGCTAAAACCTTCCTGCATAACATACAAAACTGCTTAAATACTTCATTGATCTAAATCATTGATCCAAAAAAAAAAAAAAAAAAGTGATTATTGTGGTCCAAGCAGTTTGAAAAAATGGAGCAAATGATTAAAATCACAAATCTAAACTTAACTCATGCAGAGTTTTATTGGTTGTTTCGGTAGTAAATGTCAGCCTATTGTACAAAAGATTGGAGGATTTCTGTAGTTACAACAGCTCCTAGAACCAGGAATTGATGAAATGTGTTTCTTCTGTTTAGCAGTGAACAATCTTTGTACATGTGTACCAGTTAATGAAGCTTGGGTATCAGTAATTTTCTCTTGATTGATCATATAGACCAACAATGAGCTCTAGGGTTGCTCAATTGTTTGATGCAATGGCAGGATTGAGTAACTAAACTAAATCACCACGGCACTGTACACAATTTTTTACATTTGTTTTTTCTTCACAAATTAAAAAAAAAATCGATTTTCAAATGGTTTATGTGATGCTATACATTTCTTTAACTTTGTGGTACTATTTAAAGTTATTGACAAAGATAAAAAAAACATGCAAGAATGAAAAAAGAGTGTGACATGCTTGATGTTTAATAATAATAATTACTATAAAATTAAATAAGCTTCATGCTCAGACTGACGGACCCCCCCCCCCCCCCCCCCCACACACACACACCG
>NW_015505913.1:8517-36496 GCF_001515645.1 Sinocyclocheilus grahami | reverse complement strand
CCCCCCCCCCCCCCCCCCATACACACACATGGAGCGCACATAGAAAGTCAACTGTCAGACACAATGAAATCTTATTGCACTATAATGGTCAAATACAAACACAATTATGTCAAAATGAAACATTGTGTGCAGTGATGACTATGCAGTGTTTTAGTTTTACCTTTGATTACATTTCTGTAGTATTTCTTATTATGTTACAATCAGTTTTGTAATTGAATCGTGATCACAAGAATTGATCTGAATTGAATTGTTAGGTACCAAAAGATTCCAACCCCTAATCTTTAATATTATAAATATATAAATAATATAATCATGCTAGAGAATGTTTGGATTTCTAATAAGGATACAACATATTTTGTAATAACCACTCACAAAAAAAAACAATATATCTGATATGTGATATTTATTCCATTTACTTAATAGAAATTGCATGTATTTCCATCCAAATGTATTTCTTTAAAAAAAAAATGGCACAGTTAATTTAACATGTTAAAATGCATGTATGTATATATTGTGTTTAATACAAAAAATGAATACTAATTTAACAAAAACACTTCACATTGTGACAGATCTGAGGATTGTTCTTCTGGGTAAAACTGGATCAGGAAAAAGCGCAGCAGGAAACACCATCCTGAACAGAGACGCGTTTACAGTGAAAAACTCTCTGGTGTCAGCTTCAATGACCTGTGAGAAACAAGAAGTAATTGTTGATGGACGAAATATAGCAGTTACTGACTGTCCTGGCCTGTCTGACACTTCGATCGATAATAAAAAACTGCAGATTTTAATAGAGCAGTGTATCTATCTGTCTGCTCCTGGTCCTCATGTGTTCCTGCTGGTTCTGAGACTGGGTGTGAAATTCACAGAGGAGGAGAAAAATGCAGTGAAATGGATTCAGAAGAACTTTGGAGAAGATGCTGTGAAGTACACTATTGTTCTGTTCACTCACGCTGATACACTGAAGGGGAAACCTGTAGAGCTCTACATCAGCAAAAGCAAAGATCTACAGCAGCTAATTCAGACATGCTATGGGAGATATCATTCATTCAACAATGAACACAGAGATGATCGAGATCAGGTCACAGAACTGCTGAAAATAATAGAAAAAATGGTTCATTTTAATGGAATGAAGCCCTACACTAATGCCATGTATAAAGCAGCCCAAGAGAAGATTAGGAAGGAGCAGATGCTAACAGATGTTGGGAAGAGAGGACTAGCAGCAGCAGGAGAAGTTGCAGCAGGAGTTGTAGCTGCAGGGGCCAAAGGAGCTGCAGCAGCTTTTTCTGCAGTGGAAACAACAGCAGAAGCAGCAGCAGAAGCAGCAAAGAAGTATTTAGATGACTAGAAACTTTACAGTATCAGCACTCTAGAATAGTTTTATAAGGCTCGTTAGCTATTTGGGATGGGGTTGTATCACTGATATACATGCATACGGGCTATTGAATGGGAAATTAATTACAGTTTAATTATTTCCTGTCAACCAATCAAAAGTATTTAAATTAATTGTAAAACAAGTGCAAAATTTGATTGTGCAGAGGTGGGGGACTTTAGTTACATTACTTATCTTGCTTGACTAAATGAAGAAAATTACTTGATGTTGGCTTGAACTTGAACTACATGAATCAACAATGACTTTATAATAATTGTAATTTTTTTTTTTTTAAATCATTGTGACATCAATTAATAAATTGACCACTGATCAGAGTCTTCTTTATTGCATGACGATGCACAAGCGCAGTAAATTATCTTAGGGTTGTATGTATTTAGCTCTTTTCATATTATCTGTAATGTCATATTAAACGAATGTCTAAAAAAAATACCTTTCAAAAAGTTTGTTCTTTATTCTATTGTTTTTAAATTTTTTATTCTGTAATTAAATAAATCTTAAGAACATCAACATGCATTTGCATGTTTCATATGACAAATTAAAATATTAAAAGTTCCCAAATGAACAACTTCAGACTGGAACTGTGGAACATTTTAAATACTTGACTGCTAAAACGGGGATTAATGTATTTGGCAGATACTTTTATCTAATGCATGTATTGTATACAGTTCATCAGTTCAGTCATTCCTTGCCTAGCCTTGCCTTTTCAAATAAGTGCAGTTAGCCTGAGCCTTCTCAGTCAGTCTTTTCCATTCATTTGTCATTTAGGCCTATCCTTAAAAATGAAAGAGAAAGAGAGAGCAGTGCATATAAAAGCAGTCATTGAAATTACATTTGGAGGAATGGTGGAGTAATAGCAGCATCATTCTTTTGCGACTATTTTCAAACATTATTTACAAGACTGACATTATTTACTCAAAGTCTGCTTTACTGTCAATACTGCCACATGTACAGCACATACAGATAAATTGTTACATTAGTGTATTTTTATATCCTTTGTTTTTAAGTTGGTGATTATTTTTGCGAATGAGTTGAATGCCATTCAACCACATTAAATAACAAGATGCTGAGGTGAAATGTGAATTCATAAGCCTTTTTTTTATTTATTTCCTTTATATTTCATTTTACAAATATAATCTGATGTGTGTGTGTGTAAATATATACAGTATATATATATATATATATATAAGATTTTTTAATACATATATATTATATTGTGTATTTCCATGCATCACTCTTAAACACTCCCTGACACGGTAACATAAGCAACACACCCAGACAAATACTGAAACTAACTGATTAACAATAATTGCTGTGTGTGTTAAATTTGTCTGTTTGCTATTATTTTTGCTGGACGATGAGGATAGAGAAAACAATGTTTGTAAGCAATGGTTCACTGGAAGTGATGCAAATGTTCTTTTGTCCTGTTACTATTCTGCACACTCTCAGAATTTGAGCTGGCTGTGTCTTAAAGAAGGGCACATATTTCTGTTTAATAGTCACTTTATTCCATAGGATTCAAAATTTCAAAATAATTTCATTGTAATTGAGATGTATTAATAACGTTGCACCTAACAGGCTCTAATCACCCCATTATCTGGCTTCCTGTAACAGTTTTTACTTTCTTGTCTGTAACTGTGTTTTGTGTGCTATTTATCTAAAATATTTTTTCCACATTTATCAGCTATAAATTAAAGTGGTTTTAAAATCTACAACTTATTCCTAAACTGTAAAAGTTAATGCAAAGTTCAAAGAGGGCTGTTACCGACCTGCATTGGTTGTATTCAATTGTGTGGGTTGTAACAATAATAGAAATGGACAAAAGTTTACATGCATTTATTTTGTTAATTAAATTAATCTTCTATATTCAAAACAGAATACAATTCAAAAAACAAACAAACAAATACATAAAATGTAGGCTATAGGAATTATAGGGGGGGGAAAAACGTTAACAAATAATATGATTTTCATTTTACTTTTTCCATCTCTTCACTGCTACTACTGCTATCACTCCTATCCCACAAACAGTTGCTGCTATAATAATTACAGTTTTCCAGTTACACTTTCTCTGGGCCTCATTAAACATCTCATCAGTGTAGTGCCTTCCTTCATTTCTAATCACCAATTCATCCATCTTATCCACAAGCTCATTTACTTGAGCTTGATTATTTCTGTCCTCATTGTTGAATGGATGATATCTGCCACCACAGGTCATAACAAATTGTCGTAGATCTTGACTCTCCTCTATGTGCTCTTTCAGGGG
This sequence comes from Sinocyclocheilus grahami, assembly GCF_001515645.1. Classification (NCBI taxonomy): domain Eukaryota; kingdom Metazoa; phylum Chordata; class Actinopteri; order Cypriniformes; family Cyprinidae; genus Sinocyclocheilus; species Sinocyclocheilus grahami. The sequence goes on along the minus strand of NW_015505913.1, from coordinate 32,846 downwards.
TTTATGCAGTGAGTCTGCATGAGTGAACACAATGATGGTGTGACGTGCTGAATTTTCTCCAAAGTTCTCCTGAATCCATTTCACTGTGTTCTTCACTTCCTCTGTCAGTCTCACGTCCACTCTGATGACCAGCAGGAACACATGAGGACCAGGAGTAGACATTCTCATACACTTTTTTATTTCAGCCTTCACTTCATTTTCATTTGCTGATGTATCCTGCAGTCCTGGAGTGTCGATTATTGAGATGGTCCTGTTACCTTTTCTTGTCATTTTTCTCTCAGACTGTTGAGTAACTGACTCTGGACAATTGTCCTCTTCAAACTGATCTCTGCCCAGGATTGTGTTTCCAGTTGCACTCTTTCCAGCTCCAGTCATCCCCAACATAACAATCCTTAGATTTACTAAAGTTGGAGAGACATTCAAACAGTGCAACTGAGTTTAACGTCATGCCATCTTTGACATCATGACAAAGTGACACACCAAATCTTTTTAAGTTACGGCAGAGAGTAAGATTTTAAACAAACGACAACGTAAATTTCAGTCACTCACTCATACAAATCTCTTTGGTTCAGAAAACTTAGAAAACAGTGCATACATTCATTTGGTTCTTTTTTGTCCTTTAAGTTTTAGGATGAAAAGTTGATGCAGTAATACATTTTTGTTTTTATTTATTTAAGAAAGTAATCAGTTGTGTGATTTTCACCTGCCAATATGATAAAAGTGGTGAAAAGTCCCATAGACGTCAACTGAAGCACATAGACTCTGACACAGACAAGTAGACAACCTCCTAGAACAACCTTATGACTGGTATTATTATTTCATTATCAAGAATTTCTTTCTTTTATATATTTTTTCCACATGCTTACACGTTATAATTTATAAAATGTATTAATTTTTCTGTTCCCAGATTATGCAAAAAAGTGCCTTCTTGCCTCTCTACATTTTACCTCTAAAGGAGAAACACAAGCACGTTTTTTTTTTCAAAGAGTACTGTAGGTATTGACACTTTTACAGTACATCTTTCCAAAAGCTAATTGTATTCTGTAGCTAAGGTTGTACCATGTCTTTAACGTCTATTTTTCCCTAACTCTGTGTCTTTTTATTTTATTTATGTCTCTCAATTATCTGCTTTATCTTTCATATTCTCAATTTTTCTCTAAGATTTGCTAGAGCTGAATAGCAGTTTGGCTCAACTTATGTTGCTTTTTGATGTGTATTAAAAATATTTACTACATCCCTTTATAACTAACATATCATGGCCCTCATGATTTAAGCAATCCAGCAGCATGTTCTCAGAAAGAAATACGGTCTCTTAATTTTGTTGTTAGGCTATCATACTTTGTTTGAATGTAGATAATAGCATTCATTTTCTTTTTGAATAATTTAATCAAATCTTATGTAGGTGAATTTCACTGACCTGTAATTGGTGGTGCCATTTTCCTTGAAATCTTCTTTTTCTGTTTAAGAAGCTCAGTGTCAATGCTCTGTTTTTCTCTAACTTGATCTTCATCTGGATGAATGACAAACGAAAGGACTGACAGAATGAGAGCATTTAGGTTAACTCCCCTTATTTGAATATATGGTCACATGCCTACATCTGCAAATCAGTGCCAATTTAACTTTTCATATATTCTCATTATTTATAGTATTTTCTTAAATAATAATTAAAAATATCTATGTGTCACTCTAAAGGGAATATTTAAATGTATGCAGACATTTTACGTCTAACTTGTTTAATATGTCAGCACATTTAAAAGTTTCATTTGGTAGATACATCTTTTGTAGAGGATTTGTAAGGAAAAAGCAAATGACAATACAGCAGGTAGCAGTAGTAATGCTTTAAACTTGAGCATATTAAACTTTAGCAGTCTGCTGTGAATTATAAGTTGTTTTGATTTAAAAAAATTGCTTATATACATGCAGTCATTTTGTGTGTGTTTTTGGATCTTATTTCCAGAATATAGAAAAAGCTATAATGCTTTTTTTCTCTATCGTGCAATTATATTGCAGCCTAATAGCTGTCAAACATCCCCACCTAGTGTTCATGACAAATATCACCACCTACAGATTTATTTACCCGATTACAAGAAAATATGTTTCAGCAAAATCAATAAAAACCATCACAGGGCTATAAGGGACAAATTTAACAGGCGACAGGCTTGAAAACATTGGCAAACCAGCACAGAGAAATCACTATGCCCCCTCACCTCTGGTGCCGTCTCCATAGTGGGCGCCCTGATTTTAGTCGGCGAGGCAAGGTACTGCCCTGGGAAGGTCTCCCAGGCTGTTAAATACACAGATTAAAAGCGAAATGTTTTAATTTCGGTTCGTTCTTAGCAAAAAAAAAAAAAAGTCAAACTGCTAACACTTTGCACTTTGCAGTTTCGAATTATGCCTTTACTGTAAGACCAGAAATGACGGAGTAGTGTATTTGATGTTTCAGGATGTTACTGGAACGCGCGTGAACTACAACGCCTTTTTCAGTGGTGTAGTGGTGCCTGTAGAAGTGGGTATACTCTTAATTTATGCCCCCATTTTTTTTGAACGGCCTGTGTTATAAACAGTGACATAAGACTAGTCTTGCATATTTAGTTCACCCCAAAATGGGCCAGTAGTATTTGCACATTTTCACTTACTGTAACTTCTGCTACTTGACTTCACGGAGTAAGGATCATTAGTAATATTAGCCACAAAAGAGGTGCAGATTTCATATAACATCTGTTTTGAACTTATGCTACTGTTTGAAGGCATTCGTTTACTGGATACTTGAACTGAAAAGTTCACCGGTTTAAAAAAAAATCTGATTGCAAAAACTTGCTTCTTTTCATTTTTAAGGTATTGTTTTCGTTATAATGTACAGATTCAAATTAGGAGTCAATAATTAAATTTCTCCGCGCGCCTCCCTGACATGCACTCAAGCCCCAGACCGACTCCGCTTGCGTTCACGTGATTTGTCGAGATGAGAGGCGCGCGCTATCATCAATCACATTTAAAGAGAAGCCGGCGCATCCTGACCGCATCACTGTCTTTACTGGGTATGTTTAGGGAATATTTGCGTTTATTCACATGCGATTTGATTAGCTAATCATGGTGGACTGTCATGATTTTGCCTAGTGCAGGACACTACTGAATGATGCGCATCAGAGGGGATTTAGAAGTGGGTCCACCCTCCACTGGCCTATTTTACCTAATAAGGCTAATAGTTTAGCTTCAGCTACATCACGAATATGGACACATTTGCATTTGTGCCTGAGAGAAGTAAGCCCAACTTTACCTTACGTTTCTTTATAAATTAATTTGTTTTGGCATGTTTATTGCTAAGCATATATTATTATATACTGCAATTATATTTATCCATTAGAATTATATATTTAAAAATTCTTATTCTGTTCTGATACGGTTAAATTTAAAGGATTTGTTGTAAAGTGAGGGGAACTAAATTATCCTATAGTGTTTATAATGTTGGTACATTACAACATTATTAGGCCTGCCGTTATTATTTCTGAAAATGCAATTTATACGAGACGTATCTTTTTTTTATTTTGAAGCTGCCTCCGTTAGCGGTGCAGGCCGTATCGCAAATTAATTAATTTTCAGGTGAAGTCGGTAAAAGCAGGTTTCATGGCTAAAGTTTGTTAAATGACGTTATGACATAAACGGATGTTGATGCCATTTTGTAACCATGAAGCAAACAAGGCGTTTTTCCAAAGTTTATCATCCACTCTGAAATATCTGAAAGTGTTACATTCGCCTTACTGTGCATGCATAAATCCACACTGAGATGATACAGAAAGAACAGACATAATAAGTTTCACGCAATTCTTCTGGCAGGATCAATTCATTTATGGAAATATTCACCATTCACTGACGCGCCCATGGCGCGCTCACTCAAAATGGATCTAAAACGCAACTGCCCTCGTGTTTTGCCACAGGACATCAATCGTGAGTACATTTTCTGTCGTCTTTTTAGGACTGTAATATCAAGAGTGTGCAAAGTAAATATCTTTATCAACAGTGTGGAAGTGAATAGCACATAACTGCACGATTAACGTTACCGGTACGTCTATTGGTAAGCCTCTGTTTCCACAGTCCATACTACAACGTGAAAACAGCATTTTCAAATGTATCCGCTCTGGAGAGCATTTCAAAAGCTCTTTTTTCAAATCTCTGTTTTCCTGGACTCCTTGTCTTAGTGTGAATGGAAGGCCAAAACGCGAGGAAAAGATGCGTTTTCAACGGAAACATATTAATGTGGACAAGGTTTGAGGAGTTGCTAAATCTAGCAACAAATTGCTAAGTCGGCAAAACTGCAGGTTACCCAGTCATTTCAGCTTGTCCCTCTAAATGTCACTAACCATTCCACTTTCCCGCAGCCTACAGCTACAGCAGCCGAAGCAAGCACAAAGCTGCTTCCGCTTGCAACACAGTCCTGTGACTTCCAACCCCCTTTTTTCCTTTCCGTGGCCTCCAGCTCCCGTAGCAGATGCTAGTGTGAGGCTGCCTTCACTAGCAGTGCAGGCTACACAGGCTCTTCAGGACGCCACACACCCCACCCCCTTCCCCTGGCCTACAGCTACAGCAGCTGAAGCAAACGTGAGGCTGCTTCCATTTGTAACACAAGCCCACTTCTCTTTCGCTCCCTCATGCTACTAATAACCATTTTTCTGTTCAGTGGCCTCCAGCTCCCATAGCAGACACTAGCATGAGGCTGCCTCCACTAGCGGCACAGGCTACACAGCCTCTTCAGGATGTCACGAACATCGCTTTCTTCCTGTGACCTAGAGACTGACCCGCCTGCAACACAGGCCCTCACATCTCAGTCTTTTCCTCCCATTACTATTAGCCCTTTTTTCTTTCAGTGACCTCCAGCTCCCATAGCAAACAAAAAATTTCCAACATGTTATCAGAGGCTATCTGCTGGATTCTCTCCAATAATTATGCAATCCCTTACCTCATCCACCTTTTAGACAATTTTTCATTCATCTCGCCTCCCGGCTCCATCCCAGCCACGCATCTAGAGTTATATAGAGTTATACCCTCTAGTCGCCACAGCGGCCCTGTAGGGGAAATATTGCTCCACCACCAGCATCGTAGCACATTGCGATAACGAAGCGGCTGTGCATTGCATCAATAAAGGCCATTCCCCTGCATTAATGCCTTTTCTAAGACGGCTCATTTGGACTTCAGCATTCGACCAATTCATTTTAAATGCAATCCCGGACCCCAAAAAATCAAATAGCTGACATTCTCTCCTGTTCTGCTTTCCAGGAATTCAGGCAGCTGGCGCCGATATTCCCGTAAAGCCACCCGCAGGAAAAAAAAAAAAAAAAAAACCTTGTAGATGCCTCCCTCAGTTCTATTATCCAGGCCGTCTCCCCCAGGACCCTCCAATCCTACTTAACTGCATGGAATGGTTTAAAAAATTTCACCATGCTTACAACCTGCCTTTCCCTGATTTGTTCCAGCTCACCATCACCTCATTCATCTCCCATCTCAACGCCAACAAAAAAAACAACTCCAAGCCAGCTCCATCAAAGGCTACCGAAGCGGAATTCAATTTTTTCCACAAGCTCTTGTTCAGCTCACCCTCCCCAGAAATAACCAGCTCACAGACATCCATGCTCATCAAAAACATCCAAAGAGCCCAACCCACCCGCTCAGACGCTAGACAGCCAATAACTCTGGATATCTTAACCAAATGCATTTCTACCCTCTGCAGAGGCTACCACTCCATTCACAATGCCCGCATGCTCGACGCCATGTTCATATTGGCCGCCTTCGGTTTCCTCAGATGCTCGGAACTCACCATCACGTTCTGCTTCAATCCAAAAATTCACCCAACCTTTTCAGACCTATCAGTGCTAGATACTAAATCAATCTCTTATTCATTAAGCAAGCAAGACAGACCAACTGAAAAGAGGCCACTTCATTATATCTTCAATCTCCAGTCACCAATCCAGCCATACCAAACCCTCCTAGCCTACCTGCATTACAGAAGCCCGCAGGCTAAATTCCCATCTGACCCGATTTCATTGACGACTCTAATCGCCCCGCCACACGTTCTGGTTCCAAAAACACCTCAAGTCCATTCTACTGCTATCTGGCATCCCAGCAGATCATTACTCCAGCCACTCCTTCCACATAGGCGCAGCTACCACAGCTGCCCAAAAAGGTCTCACCCAGCCTCAGATCCAGGCACTCGGCTGCTGGACGTCAGAGGCCTTCAAGACCTATATTTGGTCAGACCGCTTCCATATCAAAGAAGCTCACCGAACCCTCATCAGCTAAGTCCTTTAACATCAGTTCATTTCCACAGCAGCAGTGCCCGCTTCCGCAGAAGCCACATTCTCTTTTCAGATGCCACAGCAGTGCCCACTTCCGCCGAAGCCACATTCTCTCTTTAGATGCCACAGCGGTACCCAGGAGCCAAAGTTTATTTTCAGATATCACAGAAGTACCCACTCCGGCAGGAGCCTGTATCTTTACTTCCCACTGCCGCAGCAGCGCCGCTCCGCATGAGCCTGTATCTCTACTTCCCACTCATCTCTACTTCCCACTGCTACAGCAGTGCCCGCTCCCGCAGGAGCCTGTATCTCTACTTCCCACTCATCTCATTTTAAAATATTTGAAAAATATCTATTAAATATTTTCCTCCTATTTGGTAGTTTAATCAAATTTGAATCAAGTCATAAAAAACAAATATCCTGTCTGGACATCACTTTTGGCCACTACTGTATATCAGGGATTAAGGTCTAATTTCCTTAAAAATACATTGATTTAAGTGTGCGCACTTATATATAACTGAATATTTTAATGAATTGCAAAATCTGAATAATCAATCAAAGCCTACTGATTAACCAGTGACATAATTGATGATTGGTCGATTATTCAATCTAATAATTGTTGTAGCACTAGTATCAACAGTTCTTCAGTCATCTTAATATGTTAGATATTCTTCTTGATCATTTGTGTTTGTCTTCATCAACACATCTCTCACTGCTGGCAACTTTCCTACCACTTTTAAGCAGACTCTCTTAACTCCACTGCTCAAAAAGCAAACACTCAATCCTCCAGCAGACCCACCTTCCTCTGGAACACTCTGTAGAGTGGGACCAAATACACTCAGAGCAGTGTTAATGCCTGAAGGTCCTCCTAATAATGTCCCCCAAACCTTTAAAGGAGTTCACATCATGACCATCTCAGAACGTTCTGGGAATGTCGTTTGACACCAGCAGGAATGTTCTGAGAACGTTCTGGGCACACAACATTTCTAGCGGTGATACTCTCATAGCTTCTCATAAATTTCCCAAAATTAAATTTTAATAGCTCCCAATTATTACTCAAATAATGTTCCCTTAAAGCTTTTTTCCAATAATGGTTAATAGAATAATTAATTTTAAGGTTAATGGTATTATGAGATAACAGAGAGCTATTTAATTTCCAGTATGATGTTTTAGTATGAATTAAACTGTTTACAGAGAGCTTTATTTTTATATAGATAGCCTTATGGTCAGTTAGGGGTGTTGGAAGGATATCAACTGAAGTGTTTTGAATATCAATAGTTTTAGAGATCAGCCAAAAATCTATACGAGAGAAACGGCGATCGCTGGATGCTTTTGTCCATATTATGGATTTCTTGCACATCACAAGTTATTACTTCTATGAGTCTTTTTTGGACTTTCTGCGGGAGAGCGCCCTCTGGCTTCAAATATGAATGAAACACACACTGCATGAGACAGTTCAGCGCTCCTGATATTCACGTCTCCTCATTTTGGATACGAATAATACATCAGGTCATGCATAGACTATCAACACTTTGAATTTAAATCTAGATTTAAATCTAGAAACCGCTACATGAACACACCTGCCTGAAAAAAGTGCGGGGGACGAATTTACATTTTAATAATATTTATTAAATATTTTAAATGCATCTAACGTAGTTCTACACACAGCAATATAAACAAAGGTGCCTGTTCTCTTCAAAAACAGGCTTATACTGATTTTCTCATCCTCCGAATTATACTTATCAGTGCTCTTTTTATTAAAATTATCATTCCAAAAATGAACCATGTAGTAAATACCACCATAACCACCATACAATAATAATATTAATAATAATACTACTATTAAGAATAATATCAATGATATTATTCAGTTTCTAATTCCAGAGTAATTAAGTGGTACAAATAAACTTTTAAACTTAAAATGGTCTTTTCTGTTTTGTGATTCTTTTTCAAAACTGTGTCACGGCATTTGCTGCTATCAATACAGAAGCATCCGTTTCAATACACGACACAGCCCCTTTTATACTTTGAGCACCTGCCCCTCCAAAAGTCTCTGCATGGCCCTGTTGTGCAGATTTTATGATTGTAAAAGACTGCCTTGCCATTGAATAAAAAATACTGTATATGAACTGTTCCTGTCTAATATACATATCACAGATCATTTAGAGTGCATTTGTATAATATAAAATAAAAACCTTCAAAAGGTCGACTGACCCAGCACGGTCCAAAAACAACCCAAACGGTTTATTGTATAAAACCCAACAAGATGGGTTAAAATAACCCAGATGTGTTCTGTCCAATATTTACCCAGCGCTGGGTTGACAAATAAACCAGAAATGGTTGTTTTTAACCCAGACTTTTTTAGAGTTTACATTTTGTTAAATTACATCTAGTGTACTGTATTCATTTCTGCAATCCTTCATTTAAACAAAATTGGCTAATTTACTTATTTTATAGGTATTATTGACACATATTTCTTTGTTTTAATTAAGTATAATACATTTCAATTTTGCCATCTTTCCATGAATTGTATTAGTGATCATAAAGAAAATACATCTTTTGTATTTGTTCAGAGGGGGTGTACTCATTTACGCTGTGCATTGTACAATACAATACAAACCTCAAATCATGTTGTTGTTGTATATCCACTGATGTCATTTTGCAAATAGTTTTGTATGTTTGAATATGTCTTTGCATATGTTGTGTATATGTACCCTGTGTTATCTCAGCTGTCTTTTGTTCGTTCTGTCTTCTGTAACTCTTACATATGCCCTTTCAGGTTTATGTGCGTTTGGTTTTCTTTTATAGCACAATGTGTTTTTAGTCTTATGGGTGGGTCAAATATTTGATTTACATTTTACAGCAAAGCTTTTCAAAATACAGCTGTCAGTGAATTTATCTCATATTTACAATACTGACTGCCCCTGTTTTTGGAAGCATGTGTTCAGATGGTTTATGGATGTGTAGTCATTGTTAGTTCTGATTTTTTTTGTTACTCTGAGAAATAGATGAGTAAATGAATGCTGATCGCCTGTTAGTGTTTGTCATGTAATGGAGAGCTGAATATCAGCATTGAGCTGTTGTTTTCCTTATTAAGCCACATAAAAAATGGTTCCCACGTTAAGTTTAATTATAATTTATACAGTGTTCAGTCACCTAAAGCAGCTTGTTAACGCAGCACAGCTGCTCTGAGTCTCACATGAGGATGTGATGCTGCTCTGCGCCTCTAGAGGGAGGTAAAAACATTATACTTGGGATATTTAAACAAACCGTAAGAAATTATTATATGAATGTACCTTGAAACAACAACCATTATCTAAAAATTGTGCTTGAAATGTTTCTTTTCAAAAGTAATAAAAGTAAAATATTCGAGAAAATGCATTAAAGGGGTCCTATTATGCTCTTTTACAAAGTCTTGATGTTGTTTTGGGGGTGTACTAGAACAAGCTCTCATACTAGGTTGTTCGAAAAACACATTATTTTTCACATATTTTACATTATTACAACACCTCTCTCCTCAGTCTGGCATGAACGGCTCGAATAGTTCCTGTATCAGATGAAGAGCCGCCTTCTGAAATACGAGATGTGTTGTGATTGGTTAGCTGGGCCAGTGTGTGCTGTGATTGGTCAGCTGGGCCAGTGTGTGCTGTGATTGGTTAGCTGGGCCAGTGTGTGCTGTGATTGGCAGCACTCGGCGCCTGGTCGGGAAATGTCACGACCCTTACCATAGCCGCCTGCGAGCTTCAGAGTGAATATTGCATTAAAATCAAATCAATTTGAGCGTGATTTAAACCCGGATGATTGTAACCACTCTAAGTTTGTCCGCCTTGGGAAAGCTAGCTTGCCTCCAAAGAGCCTTGACTCCTACAAGTGTGTACATCTTCCCTCCATTATGGTCCTGATAACTCAATTAACACTTCACTTTGTTTTATATTCGGATTATCGCAAGATTCATTTTATCAAAACATGATGCAACATTCCTAATCTAACGATTTGCCATGTAATGATCAGAGGACCGGTTTGGTCTTTCTACTTAATAGTAGTCTTTCTCCAAATATTATTTTTATCGATCCAATAGCTTTCTGCTGTTTAGCAGTAAATAGTCTTGAAATTTTGTTGTTAGGTTTTTTTCTTTCAGTTATCTTTCTCTTTATCTGGATGAATGACAATTAACTATTATTTGAACAAACATTTATGATCACGAGTGCAGTTGCAGTCTGCATTATTTTTGTATTTGCTATAATACTTCTCATCCATAGTTTAACTATATAGCTGTCAGTGTGTGTTCATGACAAATATCATCACCTACAGACTTAATTCACTTAATATGTTTAATCAAAACCAAAAGCATTATTAATTAACAATTGAATAACATTAACAGACACCAGCTGTCTTCCAGGCTTTGGGTGTTTCCACAGTGAAAAAAAAAATAGATTATAAGTAGTTAATGGTTTGTGCATGTTAGTATTAGACCTCACTGTGTCTGGGGTTCATGTATTGAGAGTCAGTGTCTGATGTTGGTAACAAACAACATTTATTCTTTTTTTTTTTTGAAGATTGCAATGTTTTGACAAGCTTTTATCATTTAAAAGTATTTAATAAAATTTTTGAACATCCATTATTGCAATTTACATAAGTTGGTTTTTACATTTATAAAATATATTTAAAGCCATTATCTGCATGATATATACATCACATCTTAAAATAAAGTACAATGATACATTATAATGATAAACTTTGCAATTACACATATTTTCTTGCACACCTGTGCTCATCACAGATTGGCTTGTTCATAGCATAATACTGCTCTTCTGGCAAGCTAATGCTTACAAAGATTGAAGGTGTTCTGTCTTTAGTTCACATTTCACATAGAAATCAATGTTTTCTTCAGTCACAGCTTCTTTCTCAACACTGACCTGTAGATGTCGCCAACTGCTCACACAACTTGTTCAATGAAACGGAATGACTGTATCATTTAGTCTTTACTCTTAGCAACTGACACAATTCAAGTTGTGTATAAAAACAAAAAGCCACTGGAAATATTAATTTGGTGTGACGCTGTAATTGACAGATGTGTAATCAGAGTGAATCTCCTAATTACTAAATCTGACTGTAGCGTCGCTGGGAGACTCTTCATGCTTCTGGAAACTGATGGAAGAGTACAGGAGCCCATCAGAGGGGATTGTGGGTAACTGAACTGTGGAGTAAAGTGGATTCTGTGAATCAGAGGGGATTGTGGGTGATTGTAAAGTCGAATAGAGAGGAGTTGATTCAGGATCTGAGACTTGAATATCTTCTTGAGCCTGCAAGAAGCAAAATCACCCAAACATGAACTCTTTGTTCAAAAGTACAGCATACATACCAACTTATCTCACATGTTTAAGCACAGATCAGTTCTGAAGCTCACCGTTTCATGATCTCCTGTCTCTCTTCTGTCTGATGCGATGACATCTGTGTGTGAACAAGAGAAAGAGACTGAGAAAATGAGAGATGCTTTTAACTGTGTGTATTTTTTGACAGGCAGAGGGCGACAAACTCAGATTTATTAAACGTTCAGTAGCGTATGTTTGTGTCTCACCATGTTTGCTGCTGTATTTTACTTTGAGCAACATGAGCACCAAACACACAGCCAGCAGGACCAAACCCACAGAAACCGCAGCTGCCACAGAAAAGCCTGAAATCACACAGAGGGATTGTCACAGACATTGAAATGGTCCCAGGTCTTAAAAGGCCAAACGCAGTGCTCAGTAGTATTTGAGGCTAGGAGTATCCCCGTCATGCATCATGTTCTGGAAATAAATCGTGAGACTTTTAGTCAAGATCTCATGAGAGGTCGCGGAAACCTTTCCAGTGTAAGTTAAATATGAATAATAATTACATATTGCATATAATTTGGTTTGTAAATCATAAAGTGTTGCACATTTTATTGGTGCAAAGATGAGTTTATTTTTTATAGGGCTGTCAACGTTAATGCGTTAACACATGCGATTAATTTTACAATCCTTAATACGTCTAATATTCTATCTAAATGGTAAGTCACCTAATAATAACTATTTGTTTATTGAAATGTTGTATAAAATCAATATTACATTTGCAAATGTGCCGCTGATAATCAGGAACACGGCACTCTTGCTGTGTGGAATTGCTTATAAACATTAAAAACAAGACATTTGCACTGTATCTTGAATTTTTGGGGCATTTTTATTTATTTTGTTGACTTTTTTTTGCCTTAAACTCCGGTTAATCTCTGACCCTGGGGAGGGGCTCTGAGCACAAGCGGAGGCCCCTTCTGTTGCAAGAGCCATTAAAAGAGTGCTATTGGTTTGTTGCTTCCTGTGCTCTGTGTTTTAAATCTGGTGTGAAAATGACTCTGTTCATCACACACATCAGACTGAGGCTACAGACTTCACCACAGCATGCTGCTTTAAAGGGACAGTACACCAAAAAATTATCACACTGTAAGAAAAAAAAATCTGCCAGGACATTATCCATTAAGTTTACAGACATTTCCTTTAATACAAGTAAAACACCTGTGAAAAATCTATACGGAAAAATTCTTCTTATTAACACAGTACATTATGGGTATTTTTTGGTGTTTTGTCATTATTTACTAAGCCTCATTTTGCTCGAAATCTGTATGACTTTATATTTTCAGTGCAACACAAAAGATTGTTTGACGAATGTTGGTAACCAAACAGCATTGGACCCTGCTGACTTTCACTGCATTTCAATTGGCCAGTTAAAAGTAATTATTTATTTATTATTATTACTGATGTAGGCCTGAACCTGGACAGAGGTTATTTGACCTGCAAAACGAGATTTATTCATCAATTTGTTACATTATTAACAGTCAGGAGGGATTTATGCTTCTTATTTAGAGCTGTAAGGATTTTATCATCAAAATGAAGCTAAACTCACCAGAAACATGCAGATGAATCTCTTTAATGAAGGTTATGTGAGTAGTAGTGTGTGAAGGTCCATATCTCTCCACTCCACATAAATAAACTCCAGCATCTGCAGCAGAAATGTTTCTGATGCTCACAGTAAAATGATCTTTCTGACTGTCAGACAGGGTGAACTTCTCCTCAGATGATTGTGATGATTGTGAGCTGTTCAGCACATGGACAGGATCTCCGTTCACTCTGTACAAGACTTTGGTTTGTGTTTGAAACTTATGATCATATTCACAGTGAAAAGTGATTGTTTGTCCTTTAGATGCAGTCCGGATAACAGACGTCCCACAAGAAGAAGAGGCTGAAAATGATTTCAACAAATCAATGTGACATGCACTGAAATCTTGAACTATTATTAGTATTATTAAAGGTGCACTGGGGAACTTTGGCCTCTCTATCGCCATCTCTGTTTGACACATAAAGTGTCACTTTCCTTGCAGAGTTATTTACGATAACATGGGTTGTGTTTGTTTTTAGGTCTATGTACTGTAGGGTCACCTGTGATCAACACATAAGACAGATCTGTCATCCTACTGTACATCAAGACAGAGACATATTGGCAGAAAACGTTTCTACTACAAGGCAAATATCCAGATAAAATGTCATTTGAACAAGTAACGTTTAGTAGACGGGCCTTCTTTGCATGACCTCTCAAATAACACTGACATTTGTCATCTCAGATTATAAATCATTATTATACTGTTGTGAATTATTACCATGCAGTGAGGCGGTTGAAGTTTTTTTCCGTAGTGCACCTTTAAACAGTACTATAATAAAAATATAATACTTAATGTAGTAGGTAATAAAGTATCATACGCACTTCTGTTCACCTCTAATGTAACATCATGACTCCATTCCTGATTGTTTCCACATGTATATTCCCCATCATCCTCTCTGCTGAGGTTCCTCATAAACACTGTGAAGAATCTGCTGTTTTCATCGCCATACAGAGAGAAACTCCCATTATTAACCCAACCGCGCTGAGACTCAGTACTGATGCCTGTCCTACAGTTTCTGATTCTGCAGAAATACTTTCGTTTATGCTGATCATTAGGCTTTCTCTGGTTTGAGTTCATGCACTTGAACATTACACTCCCTCCAGTGCAGCCAGTCACTTTGACACAAAGTACCTGACCTGCCAAACACAAGTTCATTTGCTCTGTGTTATTTAATATTTTCAGTCTGGACCGTATAATTTAAAGCATTATTTGACTAGACTGACTAGTAAAGAACTGACCTGAGATCAGACAGATAGTGATGATGATGATGGTAATGATGGCGACCCTCATTCCAGATTGACTTCAGTCTCACTGATATTCAGAGAATAAACAGATCACAATCCAGAGAAAGCAAGAACTGACAAAATACCTTCAATGCAATGTATGAATGTAAATAATCGTTAAAAGTACACACACATCCTCCTCTCACATTTCTGCTTCCTCTTTCTCTGAACGGTTCCACCCACAAACAGGGCGTTAAGTGTGAGGATATGTGTGAAAGACTCTGCAAACATGCAGAGAAACATACTGTATAAGCATAACACACAAGACTAATGGCACAATGCATGAACATAAACACAGACTGTATGCTTACAGAGTGACTGTGTTAATGGCTTTAATGGTTTATTATATCTTCATGCTGCATTCATCAATGCAAACACAGAAACAACTGACACGAGTTAAGATTTATTAGACATCCATTAGCTTAAAACATGATTAAACTTAAATGACACATTTAGAAACCTGACTCGGGATCAGGTAAAAGCCACTGGTTCATGGGTTCACTGAAACGTTTCGAAACAGTGATAACATGATGAAGCAAAAGGAAGGCATCAGACATCATGTTTTTATTCATGAAGGATGCTGTAATTGTACAATGGCATGCATGTATGCAAATATCAGACATTATATTTGCTCATGAGGGATAACGCATCGGTAGGTTGTGTGTGGTGTCAGTCTTTTTTGTCTTTTTCTCAGGTAGGAACATTTTAATTTACATTGTAATATAATTTACTCTAACACATTCAAAATAAACACATTCAAAATTTCCGCGTTAAAACTTCACATGTACCGTTTAAAGCGTTTTGGCCCTATCAGCCTTCCATACAAAGCCTCATTTGCTGAAATCTCATGACTTTTGCAGTTTGATATGCGCTCCGAAACACTTTTTTTTTTTTTAACAAATGATTTGCAAAGTTTTTAGAGCTACACAGAGCAGTGCTTGAGAAGCGCTTATAACTTGCACTTATACTTTTTCTCCCTGGTTCATGGTGATAATATGAGTTGTAAGGTCACCATAAAACAACAGTTTGCAACATAAAGCTGCACAATGACTGTTTTTGTACTGGTAAAATAGTTGGAATCGACTGATACCATAGGTCTCAAGCACAAGTTACAAATTAGTAATTAATTTTTTTTTTTTTTTTACCTGTGATTTTGTTCAATTAACAATATATTTAATGCATACAATATGCACTGAATTGGATGCATAACTATTTTCCTGCTCATCTGAACACACGGAAATGCTGCAAGACAGAACTAATCAATCACAGAGAGCGTTCACCCACTGCTGACTCTGCATTCAAACAGGGCTGCGCTTCCTAAAGTATCATAAACCATCCATGCTTTTGGGCAATGCAGGCAGCACAGAACAATTATTATCAGAGGGCAGAAAAACATAATATGTTTGAGTTATTTCACAATAAACAAATTGAAATTGTAGCCTATTTTGTGCAATTTATTTAAAGTGAACGGTAAACTTGATCATGTTCTATTCTGGAACTAATGTTTATTATAAATCATAAACTGTCAGAATAAAAAGGTTGTATTTTATGGGTGCAACTGTAAGTCCCTTATGAAAATAAACCATGTTTGTACTATACAGTGACTGTAGTATGTGTAGATTTCCATGGTTACCTCTACAGTAAATGTATTTTAACCATGTGTAAACAAAAATATAACCTAATAAGCTGCAATCTAGGCATATTGAATGTTTTATGCCTTTCAAATAGGGGTCAAAATGGATATCATTACCCATTTTACTCGTCATAAATTACTAATTTAATAAATGTAATAATTTAAAAGTTAAGTTTAGGGGTATTGGTGCCGGTTTCAACGATACTAGGCTTTGGAAGTATCGATATTGTATCGAAAGCAAAATAATTAAGTGGTATTGCCCATCTCTATTACAAATGGCCACATTGCTCTTCTGTTCAAAACAAGGGGGATAGAGCCGTGTAATGGTGGTTGGCTGCCCTCTGCTGTAATTCAGCCCTCACTACAACAGGTTTCTACTGGCAGCCCTTCAAACTCTGTTCCCTTTCATGGGAACTTCGAACTGCGTCCTCTAGGGGTCGCTATGGGGGACGCCTCGTCGTGACCCGTGTCTGAAGCATACATTGAAAAAACACCAACTCGTTGGCCGAACTTCTCCTCAGATGATTGTGATGATTGTGAGCTGTTCAGCACATGGACAGGATCTCCGTTCACTCTGTACAAGACTTTGGTTTGTGTTTGAAACTTATGATCATATTCACAGTGAAAAGTGATTGTTTGTCCTTTAGATGCAGTCCGGATAACAGACGTCCCACAAGAAGAAGAGGCTGAAAATGATTTCAACAAATCATTGCAACATACACTGAAATCTTGAACTATTATTAGTATTATTAAAGGTGCACTAGGGAACTTTGGCCTCTCTATCGCCATCTCTGTTTGACACATTTCAATATTACATTCCTTTTTTTAATGTAGGTTGTGCTTGTTTTTTGGGTCTGTGTACTGTATGGTCGCCTGTGATCAAAACATGAGAGAAATGTTATCCTATCAAGGCATGTATCCAGGGGGGGGAAATGTCATCTTAACAAGTGAGTCATACATAGTAGACGGGTGTTATTTCTGTTTACAGACGACACGTGACCTCATAAATATGACTAACATAAAAATTAAAAATAAACATTCTCAGCTCAAATTATAAATCATTATTATACTGTTGTCAAATATTATAATGCAGTGAGGCAGTTTGAAGTTTTTTCCGTAGTGCACCTTTAAACAGTACTATAATAAAAATATAATACTTAATGTAGTAGGTAATAAAGTATCATACGCACTTCTGTTCACCTCTAATGTAACATCATGACTCCATTCCTGATTGTTTCCACATGTATATTCCCCATCATCCTCTCTGCTGAGGTTCCTGATAAACACTGTGAAGAATCTGCTGTTTTCATCGCCATACAGAGAGAAACTCCCATTATTAACCCAACCGCGCTGAGACTCAGTACTGATGCCTGTCCTACAGTTTCTGATTCTGCAGAAATACTTTCGTTTATGCTGATCATTAGGCTTTCTCTGGTTTGAGTTCATGCACTTGAACATTACACTCCCTCCAGTGCAGCCAGTCACTTTGACACAAAGTACCTGACCTGCCAAACACAAGTTCATTTGCTCTGTGTTATTTAATATTTTCAGTCTGGACCGTATAATTTAAAGCATTATTTGACTAGACTGACTAGTAAAGAACTGACCTGAGATCAGACAGATAGTGATGATGATGATGGTAATGATGGCGACCCTCATTCCAGATTGACTTCAGTCTCACTGATATTCAGAGAATAAACAGATCACAATCCAGAGAAAGCAAGAACTGACAAAATACCTTCAATGCAATGTATGAATGTAAATAATCGTTAAAAGTACACACACATCCTCCTCTCACATTTCTGCTTCCTCTTTCTCTGAACGGTTCCACCCACAAACAGGGCGTTAAGTGTGAGGATATGTGTGAAAGACTCTGCAAACATGCAGAGAAACATACTGTATAAGCATAACACACAAGACTAATGGCACAATGCATGAACATAAACACAGACTGTATGCTTACAGAGTGACTGTGTTAATGGCTTTAATGGTTTATTATATCTTCATGCTGCATTCATCAATGCAAACACAGAAACAACTGACACGAGTTAAGATTTATTAGACATCCATTAGCTTAAAACATGATTAAACTTAAATGACACATTTAGAAACCTGACTCGGGATCAGGTAAAAGCCACTGGTTCATGGGTTCACTGAAACGTTTCGAAACAGTGATAACATGATGAAGCAAAAGGAAGGCATCAGACATCATGTTTTTATTCATGAAGGATGCTGTAATTGTACAATGGCATGCATGTATGCAAATATCAGACATTATATTTGCTCATGAGGGATAACGCATCGGTAGGTTGTGTGTGGTGTCAGTCTTTTTTGTCTTTTTCTCAGGTAGGAACATTTTAATTTACATTGTAATATAATTTACTCTAACACATTCAAAATAAACACATTCAAAATTTCCGCGTTAAAACTTCACATGTACCGTTTAAAGCGTTTTGGCCCTATCAGCCTTCCATACAAAGCCTCATTTGCTGAAATCTCATGACTTTTGCAGTGTGATATGCGCTCCGAAACACTTTTTTTTTTTTTAACAAATGATTTGCAAAGTTTTTAGAGCTACACAGAGCAGTGCTTGAGAAGCGCTTATAACTTGCACTTATACTTTTTCTCCCTGGTTCATGGTGATAATATGAGTTGTAAGGTCACCATAAAACAACAGTTTGCAACATAAAGCTGCACAATGACTGTTTTTGTACTGGTAAAATAGTTGGAATCGACTGATACCATAGGTCTCAAGCACAAGTTACAAATTAGTAATTAATTTTTTTTTTTTTTTTACCTGTGATTTTGTTCAATTAACAATATATTTAATGCATACAATATGCACTGAATTGGATGCATAACTATTTTCCTGCTCATCTGAACACACGGAAATGCTGCAAGACAGAACTAATCAATCACAGAGAGCGTTCACCCACTGCTGACTCTGCATTCAAACAGGGCTGCGCTTCCTAAAGTATCATAAACCATCCATGCTTTTGGGCAATGCAGGCAGCACAGAACAATTATTATCAGAGGGCAGAAAAACATAATATGTTTGAGTTATTTCACAATAAACAAATTGAAATTGTAGCCTATTTTGTGCAATTTATTTAAAGTGAACGGTAAACTTGATCATGTTCTATTCTGGAACTAATGTTTATTATAAATCATAAACTGTCAGAATAAAAAGGTTGTGTTTTATGGGTGCAACTGTAAGTCCCTTATGAAAATAAACCATGTTTGTACTATACAGTGACTGTAGTATGTGTAGATTTCCATGGTTACCTCTACAGTAAATGTATTTTAACCATGTGTAAACAAAAATATAACCTAATAAGCTGCAATCTAGGCATATTGAATGTTTTATGCCTTTCAAATAGGGGCTAAAATGGATATCATTACCCATTTTACTCGTCATAAATTAGCAATTTAATAAATGTAATAATTTAAAAGTTAAGTTTAGGGGTATTGGTGCCGGTTTCAACGATACTAGGCTTTGGAAGTATCGATATTGTATCGAAAGCAAAATAATTAAGTGGTATTGCCCATCTCTATTACAAATGGCCACATTGCTCTTCTGTTCAAAACAAGGGGGATAGAGCCGTGTAATGGTGGTTGGCTGCCCTCTGCTGTAATTCAGCCCTCACTACAACAGGTTTCTACTGGCAGCCCTTCAAACTCTGTTTTATTAGCTGTCATTAATGTTGAAGTAATCAGTCTGTACATACACACTAGATCCGGGAGTGGACTGATTGTTCTGTGAACACAATGACGAGTCACTCCTGAAATGATGACTGAAGAGTAGCCCCAGGAACATTCTGGACTGAACGATAAAACTATTCAAATCACAATCAATTACAACCAGGAATACTATAGTATTACGACCCCAGCTTTATGGAGCCGAGCTCTCTTCTGTAGCGCACACGTTCATGATCAAAAGCGAATAAATGTTTAGAGTAAATGAATCAAATCTGAGCTAATAGTTTGTCCGTTCTGAGCTGCTTTATTCATTTAAACTGCTACACTGACTTATATTACCACATAAAACCAATTAATGTTTATCTATTATTCATGGGCAAAAGACACCATCTCTTGTACAGTGCAAAGTTGAGCTGACTATAACAAATTGCAAGCAAAGCATAAAACTGCACAGGTAACTTATAAAGGTTTAAAGAAAACTAATCTACATCTGCACATTTTGGAATATTGCACAAGAATACAATTTCCAAAATGTAACCCGCACAGTCGCTTAGGTGGATTTTTTTTTTCAACAAAATAAAATGCATAAACTGTAATGTAAACATATTTACTAAAGAAGCTCCTTGTAAATTTATTAGGAATAAGAGAGAACTAAGTACTGAGAACTAAGAAAACCTAGAACTGACATGCTGTTGTCATTAAATTTTTAATAAAATTGTTAATATCGCAACAGAGAGTTACAATTGTTTTTGTGTTTTTTTTGCATGTGGGCCCAAGGCTGACTTGCTACGCGACTGCTGCGTGTTGCTTTATTTAAAGGCAGTACCTGTGGATTTGCTGATGCAGTGAAAATCTCTTCACTAGTGCTAACTGCACAAGCATGTGTGCTGCTGTTAGCTAGCAGTTTACGTTTCTACTAAATAATAGGGTTTTCAAAAACTTCTACGTTTTTGCTTAACTCAGTTTTGTTTTATTTTAAGAAACATTCTTTTTAGTATTCTCAGATAAAAAACATTTAGAATATTAATCTGCTCACATTGTTAACATGTTATAAATATTAGTTTATAAGCATGCATGGCAGTTATTGTCATTTAGTGCATTACAGTAACATACTGTAAAGCGGCTAAATAACTGTAAAATTACAGTAAACTACAGGAAAATGTGCTGCCAGTATTTTACTGTTAATTTACAGGAGAATTCTTGCTACACTGTAATTCTATATACAGCAAACCTAAAAAATGCAGTGCTTTATATGTGAAGCTGCTGCTGCCAGGTAATTACTACAGTGAAATTTACAGTTTTACAGTATAACAGTCCTGTCCGCATCTAATTGTTTCGATAAATTCATATTGTGCTTTATTTAAAGGAACTGCTTGCAAAAATGAGTACATTTCATGAATGCATTTCATAATTTAGTCTTGTCTTTTTCTTTATAAGCCTTAATAATAACAGTCTAATGTGAGGCGATGACCTGCCTTCAGATAAATACATGAGGAATTATTGATTATATATATCATAGAGTTATTGATCTTGACTTCCAGCACACAAACATCAATGACAGTCGACGCATCACAGTTACAATACAGTACATGCTCTCTAAATGTGTTACACAAAGGTACGACAGAGGCAACGACATGAGTGCAATAACATCAACAATAAAGAAATAAATCAATAATTCTCATTTCTCATGACTTCAAGCAGAGGAATCGCTGGATTAACAACTTACAGGTTTTAGTTAAACGTATTTGGCACAAAAAAAAACATTATATTCATTATATTATATTTTTTATTTAGTTCTATAGTTTCGTGTTGCTAGCCTAATTTAAATCTTTAAGTGTCAACTTAACTAATTGAGAGAAAAAAAACTAAAGTTTTTCAGAAAAACCTATGTGTAGGTTTAAATGCGACCCATTTATAATACTGTATTACTTACACTATTCCAGCAAACGAACTGCATGCATAATTTTCAGAAACCCAATTCACAAATGCCAGAAAAGCGAAAAGTCAAATCCAATAGATCCTCGCTAAAACATGGCATGCACCATTTTTAGCGGCATTTATTCAACTTCTTAACTATTTTTTTTAAGTACATTCCACATGGATATAGCAACTAATTGATAACATTATTGTTATTATGGGCCTACTTTATTTCCCTGAACATATGAACACCGGTCGTAACAAAGATCTTTCATTGGTTTGGTGTATGAGATTGGGCATGCCCTGAATGAGCTGCCGGATCTGGCTTGTTCTGGCACAAATTAAAGGCCCGGGTTTAATTCACTGTGCAAGTTTCGCTCTGTCTCACTCACAGACGCGCGCACAAGCCTTTTCTTTGCCGTGAGCGTGAAAAGGGATGCTATCTAATGGACTTTTGTTTTCAAGCGCTCAATTCACTCTTGTATGCGCTGTTGTATGCACATTGTCCTTGGGCTGTGCACAGACGGGGTGTGCGGATGTCTGCGAATGCTCCTGATGATAAAAATTACGCAATGTGAACAGTGCGCGGACACCACAAACATGGACAAACAGAACAGAACAGAACATTAAATGTTAAAAGATCTCCTTCTATATCATTATGTCATCATCCAGTTCACGTCCACAGACGCTCTTAGTGAGATTTAGATGTTGATGTTTTATTGAAAATGTTTGGTTACCATTATGGTGAACAGTGTTTTTCGTTGGTTGGGATGTGAGTTCTGTCCTGTGCTGGTACCCAGCATGCATTGTGACATGAAACATTTAAAGTCACCATTGTTGAGAGTCATATGATGATTCTTGATGTTTATGTGTATCTGAATGTTAACGTAGTTAAAAATGTCATGTGCACAATGTGTTTTCAGACTCCTTCATAACTACTGATTACCTCATAAACTTAACAAAACAACATAAAGTAATTTCTGTATGGAGTAAAGCTGATCTTGTCATTCAGTGCTGATGTTGCTACTGTCAACACATAACCAACATGTCTGCATTGTCTCTTGGCTTTTCTTAACAAACATGCTTTAAAAAACACAAACAGCCAAAGAAAAAGTAATGTTGAAAAGTCAAAAACCCAACAAAAGCAAACACTGCTCTCGATAATCGAATGATATACTTCAAATGAATCCATTATTTTCAATAAAATGTCAACATCTAAAACTCTGATGATTCCCAATGATAACTTCTTTAGACATGTGACTGAAATAAAGTCAGACTTATTGATAATAAGTAAAGCTAGTAACGCTGCTGAGATCCTGAGAGATTTAATGTCTTTTATTTTCAGTCATAGTTCTTTTGTTTCTCTTTTTCTTTTCTTCAGTGATTCTGCTTGTTAACATCAGTTTCTGGATTCTCTCTGTCAGGTGGACTGTATTAGTAAACTCATGTAGGGAATAGTGAATGAGGGTGTAGGGTGTGATTTGAAACACAGCCTCTGAGTGTAGACTGAACACTGATAATACACGTTATATTGCTGTGACTACTTAATCAAAACAACAAATACTACTAATATTTATTGATATGTGCAGATTGTTGATTTCTTCAAGAGATGTTTATTCAGAAAGGTTTCGTTTTACAGTTTTTACTAACATAAATGATAAACAAAGTGCTTATTTCATCAATCCAGATAAACATGACGGGATAATTTTTTGAACACCTTAATTTATTAAAACTAATGATATGACTTAAACAAGTTTAACATCCTAAAAATATAATAACAGACAAATGTATGTGTCCTTCAACCAACCAACCAACCAACCAAATCAGTCGATATATATATATATATATGTATGAAGGAGCTTCTTTACCGCATCCGTGATATTTATTAAAAATATATTTTTGTATCCTTTTTGTTTGTTTTGATTTATTTACTAACCACGAATGAAGGAAGACGTTTTATTCAGAAAAATGGAATGCGTGGATTATTTCATTGGACATGGAGCCCTTAAACTGAAACTAAAACTCTTTACATTACAAGTACCTTAAAGGTACACTATATGAAAAAAAAACAACAACTATGAAATCATTCCGATTGATGAATCCGAACGTAATGTTTACTTGAAGGCTAAATAAAGTGATGTGCGGGTTTATATGTCATAAGTTTCAGTATTGGATTTGATCTTTTGACATGCGCACACTGCATGAAGAGACAGAGTTTCCCTGCTGTTCTCCTGCCCTTGCTTCTGTTAAAGAGCAAACTTAATATTCATCTATTTCGAATCCTAATTAAGAGACAATATGACCACAAAGTTGGAAGCATCAAGTTATATTTAGTTATAAGTTAAAACCTGTTAGAAAACTGAAGTCTGTATTTTGTAGGTCTTCAACGGCCCCATCCATCATCACATGGAGCTGCACCCCCTGCTGGTGAAGATCACAGATACTCCTCAGTTTCAGAGACTGAGACACATCAAACAGCTGGGAGGAACATATCTGGTGTATCCGGGCACTTCCCACAATCGCTTTGAACACTCACTTGGGTGAGATATTATTATATTCAG
>NW_015505913.1:0-7260 GCF_001515645.1 Sinocyclocheilus grahami | reverse complement strand
TGTGTGTGTGTGTGTGTGTGTGTGTGTGTGTGAGTGTGTGTGTGTGTGTGTGTTAGTGTGGCGTATTTAGCAGGTTGTCTGGTGAAGGTTCTTCATGACAATCAGCCCAAGCTCAACATCAGCGAACAGGATCTCCTGTGTGTTCAGATCGCTGGTCTGTGTCACGACTTGGGTGAGGAGCACTAAAGCTTATGGAGAGTCAAAATCATCCAGCAACTGAAAAAAATCTTAATTTCATATTTGTGTAGAATTATTATTTTTTTTTTTTATAAGAACTGTTATTTTCTTGGTCTTTTAATTTGTGTGTGGAAAAAAAAAAAGTAATTAAAAAAAATATTTCAAAGGGACAGGACATATATAGATTAAATAATGTTTATATATTAGATTTTTGTCTTTTATTATTTTCAATTCTACAAAAATCATACTGTTTTTGTATTTCTTATGGGGGTAACCATTTTTTTTTCTTTTTCTTTTTTAGGTCATAGTCCATTTTCTCATGTATTTGATGGCCTGGTTATTCCTGAAGTCCAAAAAATAAAACAATCTAAAGGTAAAGTGGCAGTGTGAAATGAAGTGTAATCAGTCGGGTCTTTTTTAATATGGTCTCATATCATTGTTATATTTGGACATGCAGAACTCAAGCTGTTTGTTGGTACAGTCAGTGTACAAGCAATTCTAGTAAATTAACCTGAAATAGTATAATGCATACATATATAAATCACCTTTCACCTTTTCTTAGGCTTGCCTGATGACATCCCTGAAAAGTGGAAAGTGAGCAGTTTTACGAACTAATCGATAAAATCAAAAGTAGTGGATGAAAACAAACAGACAATGAATTTGGTAGTATATTACACACACACTGACACTTCCGGTCATATACTGTATGTATCTATGCTATTTCTGTCTTTACTGCAGCACGAGCAGATGTCAGTTCAGATGTTCGATGACATTGTGAAGCGTCTGAAGGCTGAGAATGAAGACGTGTTGAAAGAACATGGACTGGATGATGAAGATGTGATCTTCATTAAAGAGTTAATCGAAGGGGCAAAAACCTCAGAGGTATAAACTGATACTCCAGCTGTTTATGGTGTGTTAATAAAGTCGACAGTTCAGTATAATGAAGTCTGAATCGCTCTTCTGTTCAGTGGACATACAAGGGCAGAGATGCAGACAAATCCTTCCTGTATGAGATCGTGGCAAATAAACAGAACGGCATCGATGTGGACAAATGGGACTATTCTGCACGGTAAATATTAGGTATTTTGTAAAGATACTAATACTATCTATTTTTAAATGCTCCTTAAAATTAATGTGTTAATATGTTTACCCTAATTCAATTATTTGCATTCATCGTCTCCTGTAAATGAAGTGCTGGGTTGAGTATCAAGACGCGTGAAAATTCAATGCACTGAATTGATCAACTATAAAAAAACTGAAGCAAAACATGTTTTGATGAAAAATATAAATTGCGTACTCTCACATCTATGCAACTACCTGGAATTCATATTATTGTTATTATATTTAACAACTTTAATTCAGGCTTGTCTTATTCTGTTGTCCATCAACAAGCTGTTTTAAACAATCATCCTATCAGTTATGTACCAATTTTTAATACTTATTTAACAGAGACTGTCATCACCTCGGCATCCGAAACAGTTTTGATCATCAGCGTCTGCTGAAGTTTGCTCGAGTCTGTAAAGTGAACGGGAGAAATCACATCTGCTTCAGAGACAAGGTGCCTGCTTCAATTATCACACTATTAAAGCTCTTGTAAAATAGATTTTTAATCTCAGCGTGCTTCCTTTCCTGGTAAAATAAAGGTTATAACTTTTCCCTGAAGCCACTCGATGAACTTACCTGAAGTACAGGACTGCAGATGACTGAAACATGAAGATAAAGATGTTCTACTGCTCTGATGCTTTCATTAAATGTGAGATTTAATGTGAGCATTGCTGTATATGATCTGGATCTCTGACACACTGATGTCTGTGTGTCTCACAGGAGGCTGATAATGTTTATGACATGTTTCGCACCCGATACACTCTCCATCGCCAGGCCTATCAGCACAAGATCTGCAACATCATCGAAGACATGTGAGTTTCTCTGTGGAAATAAAACACAGAGATATAACAGTGAATGTGATTATCCATGATCAGATGATATTTAACATCCTGCATCACTTATTCTTCTTTTACAGGACCTTAAATTCAGCATTAGGTCACTGACTGCACTGCTTACGCATCTTTGAAACACCAACTCACATGTTGTTCTGTGCGTTAGGTTTGATGAAGCTCTCGTACGAGCTGATCGTGATCTTCATGAAGGAAAACCTGAAGATATGCTGAAGATTTCTGAAGCCATAAAGACTGCAGAGGACTACAGCAAACTCACAGATCAGCTGAACCCACCACAAAACAAGAAAAGAACAAATGTGGTCGATTTTACCCGTAGTACGTCTCAAATATACCAAGATAAACACTTTTTAGATTTTTATTTGCCTAAAAACAAACAAACAAAAAATATGTTATTATTATTATTATTTTCATATAAGACAGTGTCAGAAAAGCCTGTTTTGATGATAATAATAAATCTTCTATTCTTCCGTCAGATGAGATCTTTGAGCAGATCTCGTCCTCCACGTCTGATAACCTGAAGGAATCTCGAGACATCTTGAACAAGATCGTCAGAAGAAAACTGCCAAAGTTTGTTGGAGAAGCTCGACTGACTGAGAAAAACATCTCAAAGGTTTGACAGAAAATGTAAAACATTGTTTGACTGTTCGAGTGATATTAGCAATATTCAAAGGACATGTGACTTTAAGGCAGTATTTATTACACAATCCAGTAACTGACTGACTCTCTCGAATCAGGAAGAGCTGAAGAAAACATGGAAAGCTGCAGTACAGAAGTACAAACCTACAGACCCCACTGTTTCTCTGAACGCTGACGATTTACCAGTTTATGTAAGTTATGTTGTATTTCAGAGCTGATTTGCAAACTTAAACTAGATTGCAGGTGTTTAGATGCAGGCTTTTGTCCTCATAAACTATTTCATCTCTTACTCAGGTGGTTGATCTGGATCATGGCATGAAGGAACAAAACCCCATTGAAAACGTCTATTTCTACAGCAAGAGGAAACCCAATGAAGCGTCTGCCATTAAGGATTATCAGGTACCGTCACACTTAAACCAATTATATTTCAGGACATTTTTTCAGATTAGAAGTATGAATCATAATTTAATAAAATAGGTGTGATTAATTCCTCACTAAAGTAATTTCCGTAAGCAACACAGGAGCTTAAATCTATGTATTGGTTAAGTTTCCTCACAATAGAAACTCATTTGTCTTGCACTGTCAGCTGTCCAGTCTTCTGCCGAAGAGGTTTAATGAAGAGCTGGTCAGAGTTTACTACAAAAGAACTGATGGGAATAAAGAGGAGATGAAGAAGGTGGAGGAGGCTGAGAAGTGCTTTCAGATCTGGTGTGCCTCCAATTTTGAACTCCATTAATGTGCATATGATTTATAATATATGATATTTACATTTATTGCTGCAAAATCAGTACAAGTGTCTGTAAATGTACTGATTGTTTAATGAATTATCTACAGGGGCACTTCATTAACAAGTAAGCAAATAAACCTTGCTCACTTCCATGTTACTAAAAACATGTTGACAGAGAGAAACTATAATGGAAAATAAATTAAATGAGTAGTATTGATAGTATAATAATATCAAACAAATTAAGCACACTTTAGTTTGATTAGTGGAGAGTTTTCCGCTGTAATGCATGAAGAGTGACCAGCAGAGGACTCTAGTGCTCTTCATCTGGACTTTTATTTTGTAAATGTTTCTCTGAGTCACTTTGCACCAGTGTCTGTTATAACGCTCCGTCTGATATTAATTGTTGAATTAATCGTACTGTAATCTTGAGCATCTTCATCATCAGTCAGAGTTTCTGATGAGTTTTCAGTTTAGTTTGCTTTGCATTTGCCGGTATAAAGTGCTCCTTAAAATTAATGTGTTAATATGTTTACCCTAATTCAATTATTTGCATTCATCGTCTCCTGTAAATGAAGTGCTGGGTTGAGTATCAAGACGCGTGAAAATTCAATGCACTGAATTGATCAACTATAAAAAAACTGAAGCAAAACATGTTTTGATGAAAAATATAAATTGCGTACTCTCACATCTATGCAACTACCTGGAATTCATATTATTGTTATTATATTTAACAACTTTAATTCAGGCTTGTCTTATTCTGTTGTCCATCAACAAGCTGTTTTAAACAATCATCCTATCAGTTATGTACCAATTTTTAATACTTATTTAACAGAGACTGTCATCACCTCGGCATCCGAAACAGTTTTGATCATCAGCGTCTGCTGAAGTTTGCTCGAGTCTGTAAAGTGAACGGGAGAAATCACATCTGCTTCAGAGACAAGGTGCCTGCTTCAATTATCACACTATTAAAGCTCTTGTAAAATAGATTTTTAATCTCAGCGTGCTTCCTTTCCTGGTAAAATAAAGGTTATAACTTTTCCCTGAAGCCACTCGATGAACTTACCTGAAGTACAGGACTGCAGATGACTGAAACATGAAGATAAAGATGTTCTACTGCTCTGATGCTTTCATTAAATGTGAGATTTAATGTGAGCATTGCTGTATATGATCTGGATCTCTGACACACTGATGTCTGTGTGTCTCACAGGAGGCTGATAATGTTTATGACATGTTTCGCACCCGATACACTCTCCATCGCCAGGCCTATCAGCACAAGATCTGCAACATCATCGAAGACATGTGAGTTTCTCTGTGGAAATAAAACACAGAGATATAACAGTGAATGTGATTATCCATGATCAGATGATATTTAACATCCTGCATCACTTATTCTTCTTTTACAGGACCTTAAATTCAGCATTAGGTCACTGACTGCACTGCTTACGCATCTTTGAAACACCAACTCACATGTTGTTCTGTGCGTTAGGTTTGATGAAGCTCTCGTACGAGCTGATCGTGATCTTCATGAAGGAAAACCTGAAGATATGCTGAAGATTTCTGAAGCCATAAAGACTGCAGAGGACTACAGCAAACTCACAGATCAGCTGAACCCACCACAAAACAAGAAAAGAACAAATGTGGTCGATTTTACCCGTAGTACGTCTCAAATATACCAAGATAAACACTTTTTAGATTTTTATTTGCCTAAAAACAAACAAACAAAAAATATGTTATTATTATTATTATTTTCATATAAGACAGTGTCAGAAAAGCCTGTTTTGATGATAATAATAAATCTTCTATTCTTCCGTCAGATGAGATCTTTGAGCAGATCTCGTCCTCCACGTCTGATAACCTGAAGGAATCTCGAGACATCTTGAACAAGATCGTCAGAAGAAAACTGCCAAAGTTTGTTGGAGAAGCTCGACTGACTGAGAAAAACATCTCAAAGGTTTGACAGAAAATGTAAAACATTGTTTGACTGTTCGAGTGATATTAGCAATATTCAAAGGACATGTGACTTTAAGGCAGTATTTATTACACAATCCAGTAACTGACTGACTCTCTCGAATCAGGAAGAGCTGAAGAAAACATGGAAAGCTGCAGTACAGAAGTACAAACCTACAGACCCCACTGTTTCTCTGAACGCTGACGATTTACCAGTTTATGTAAGTTATGTTGTATTTCAGAGCTGATTTGCAAACTTAAACTAGATTGCAGGTGTTTAGATGCAGGCTTTTGTCCTCATAAACTATTTCATCTCTTACTCAGGTGGTTGATCTGGATCATGGCATGAAGGAACAAAACCCCATTGAAAACGTCTATTTCTACAGCAAGAGGAAACCCAATGAAGCGTCTGCCATTAAGGATTATCAGGTACCGTCACACTTAAACCAATTATATTTCAGGACATTTTTTCAGATTAGAAGTATGAATCATAATTTAATAAAATAGGTGTGATTAATTCCTCACTAAAGTAATTTCCGTAAGCAACACAGGAGCTTAAATCTATGTATTGGTTAAGTTTCCTCACAATAGAAACTCATTTGTCTTGCACTGTCAGCTGTCCAGTCTTCTGCCGAAGAGGTTTAATGAAGAGCTGGTCAGAGTTTACTACAAAAGAACTGATGGGAATAAAGAGGAGATGAAGAAGGTGGAGGAGGCTGAGAAGTGCTTTCAGATCTGGTGTGCCTCCAATTTTGAACTCCATTAATGTGCATATGATTTATAATATATGATATTTACATTTATTGCTGCAAAATCAGTACAAGTGTCTGTAAATGTACTGATTGTTTAATGAATTATCTACAGGGGCACTTCATTAACAAGTAAGCAAATAAACCTTGCTCACTTCCATGTTACTAAAAACATGTTGACAGAGAGAAACTATAATGGAAAATAAATTAAATGAGTAGTATTGATAGTATAATAATATCAAACAAATTAAGCACACTTTAGTTTGATTAGTGGAGAGTGTGCCACTGTAATGCATGAAGAGTGACCAGCAGAGGACTCTAGTGCTCTTCATCTGGACTTTTATTTTGTAAATGTTTCCCTGAGTCACTTTGCACCAGTGTCTGTTATAACGCTCCGTCTGATATTAATTGTTGAATTAATCGTACTGTAATCTTGAGCATCTTCATCATCAGTCAGAGTTTCTGATGAGTTTTCAGTTTAGTTTGCTTTGCATTTGCCGGTATAAAGACTTCTGTGTCTAAATGAAAATTAGTGTCCAAATTAAAAATTAAGATATACTAAATTGTAATTATGAGATTGACATGACAGGATGGAATTGTGATTAAAAAAAACTGGTATGTTACATAAAAAAGTCTGTTGACATAAAGCATCAACATCTAAACCTCTGCTAATTCTCAATAAGAGCTCTTCCTCACTCCTTTCTTTAAAATAGTGTTGAGAGATTGATTGACTTTTTTGTGGAAAAAAATAAAAAATAATGATCTGAAATAGACAGACTTGCAAACAGAGAAGAATGTAGTACCATGAGGACGATCACATGATGAATCTTCATTTTTGGGTGAACTATCTCTTGAAGTATTACACTGTAGCACAGCTGCATTAAATCCACTCACACACTCCTAACTGTGCACACAATCTGCTGTAGAATAACTGCAGCACAGCTTAAGTGCAGTTTGAGTGCATTCCCAATCATAAGATAGTAACTGCTGTACTTCTAGGGTATTACAGCTGAAGTTCATTGCAAGACAAGTTCATCTCAATGCAGCACATTGATCAGATCAGCTC
>NW_015505912.1:817354-817835 GCF_001515645.1 Sinocyclocheilus grahami | reverse complement strand
GAGTTTTTACCATTCATCTCGCTCCCACATACACAGACCCTCCTGTGTGGCAGTAGAGGTAGAGAGACTTAACACTATGCTTCTCGAAAGGAAAATTGGTAAATCCATCCTAGGCAAGGTAAGGAAATTGTGTCATGTGTTTATAAACCTGTTCCTGAAACTATCTGACAAATATCTTTATATTGTCATACATTATTCCTTGGGACTCATGCATTTTTGCTTAAAGGTGAAGACCCAACTCTATGCATGTTCTGCAAGACTCACCTTTCTATTAAACATATTCTTTTTGACTGTCCCGGTTTTAATGCAAGTAGAAAGCTCTTTTATGAATTTAGTTTACTTAAGGTCTTATTTAGGAAGATTTTGCCTGAAAAGGTTTTAGAATTTTTATCATATGTTAGTTTAAAAAATCTTGTATAATATTACTTGCTGTGTTTGTTTGGTTTTTATTGTATTATGTGATATTTGCATTTTTGTAATT
>NW_015505912.1:815431-816760 GCF_001515645.1 Sinocyclocheilus grahami | reverse complement strand
CTATACAGATAATGTAGAGTCGTGCATTAATTTGAGTGATGACCGATATTATGGGGGGTGGCTTGATGGAGCGCAGGAGATGCAGAGAACTTAAGAAACTTTAATTAATGCTGTCACATAACAAATCTGTTCAAATATAAAATTAAATGAATTGCTAATTACTACATTGAAATAAAAATTTAAAGCCTGTGCAAATATTAGAAATCGTGAATATAAATAATTGGGAATCATGAATTTTTTTTAAAGTAAAATAAAAACAGTGCACATTTAATTTTTCTATTATAACATTTATGTCGTTTTGTTTTCCTTATAAAAGTCCAGAAATTTGTCAAGTTTTTCGTCAGGTGTCTTTATTAATTATATAATGTCATTACGTTGCTGTCTTGCCGCCAGCCAATCGCTGCATTGCTGATCGTGGTTTCGAGTATCGATACATAGTCCCTTTTGAACCAACCCATGAACGCGCAATTATCTCATCTAACTCAATCCAGCCATACTAATCATCAACAACCGGTGTGTTTGAAGAACCGAATTAGCCAGATCCTGATTAATGCGATGATATAATTTTGGATGTGACATTTGGATGTGACATACAATCTCGGATGTAATAAGCGACGTACAAAGAACGGGCCCCTGGACTATGGAGTCCTAAACTAAAATGAATTAGATTAATTTAAAACCAGCTGTGCTAATCTGAATTAGCATGGCAGAGGTGCCTATAAAACATGGAATGAACCAAGAAAAGCTTAAAATTGTATGGGACTGAGAAGCAAAAAAAAAAAAAGCTTTGCTGAACAGGAGGAAATCTATTTTAAAGCAAGCAAAATAACCTCAGCTGTGGAATAAAAGAAAAGGAATGCCTGGAAATCTGTTTTGTAATGAATTCTTGTATAAATTGTTCAGTTGTTCATCAGTTGTTGTCAGTTTTGCAACATTTTTATTATTATTATTTATGTTATATATAAAGAAGCTGTTTTATATATATATATATAGAGAGAGAGAGAGAGAGAGAGAGAGTCATGATCAGAATTATTGGCACCCTTATTAAATATGATCAAAGAAGGCTGTGAAAATCATTGAGTAAAATCTCTGAAAGTCTGTATTCCCATTCATACAAATACAATTAAAATTTTTAGTACACTAGGGTGATCAAGCCATCCCCTTGTCCAAATACCCACACTTGTGGTCTTGGCCACTTGAGAGCGCGTGCGCGCGACAGGAAGTAAGTGTGCAAGTCTGTCCCAGGTCTTCAAAATGCCAAAGTGCAGTGCCCTTAATGGATACTAAATCCACACTATCTCGAATACCGCTCCAGAGCGCTATTCAAGG
>NW_015505912.1:806535-814508 GCF_001515645.1 Sinocyclocheilus grahami | reverse complement strand
AGAAGGATCTGGGTACTGAAATGGCCAGCCTGCAGTCCATATCTTTCACCCATAGAAAACATTTGGCGCATCATAAAGAGGAAGATGCGATAAAGAAGACCTAAGACAGTTGAGCAACTAGAAGCTTGTATTAGACAAGAATGGGACAACATTCCTATTCCTAAACTTGAGCAACTTGTCTCCTCAGTCCCCAGACGTTTGCAGACTGTTATAAAAAGAAGAGGGGATGCCACACAGTGGTAAACATGGCCTTGTCCCAACTTTTTTGAGATGTGTTGATGCCATGAAATTTAAAATCAACTTATTTTTCCCTTAAAATGATACATTTTCTCAGTTTAAACATTTGATATGTCATCTATGTTGTATTCTGAATAAAATATTGAAATTTGAAACTTCCACATCATTGCATTCTGTTTTTTTTGTTTCACAATTTGTACGGTGTCCCAACTTTTTTGGAATCG
This sequence comes from Sinocyclocheilus grahami, assembly GCF_001515645.1. Classification (NCBI taxonomy): domain Eukaryota; kingdom Metazoa; phylum Chordata; class Actinopteri; order Cypriniformes; family Cyprinidae; genus Sinocyclocheilus; species Sinocyclocheilus grahami. Next base: position 814,047 of record NW_015505912.1, on the reverse strand, counting down.
GGTTTGTATATCCCATCATGCATCATGTTCTGGAAATAAATCGTGAGACTTTTTGCCGAGATCTCACGAGAGGTCACGGAAACATTTCCAATGTGAGTTAAATATTAATATAATTAGATATTACAAATAATTTGGTAGAAAAACTGTGTTTTTACTTTTATTGGTGCAAAGATGAGTTGTGATATTTATTTTGTACAACATTTGCAACTGCTTTTTATCATTTAATTAGAAGCACCACAAATTAAAATTATGTCATGTTATAGGGACTACTGGACAGACATTTAGAAGTTGATTTTAAGATGCAAAGTATGTCAAATTAAAATTAAAATAAAGCTGTGTGAACACTTGCATTTTTACAACACTATACTGTAAGTGTGTCCCATCAGGTAATGAAAAGTTCGACACACACTTGTGGTCTTCACATCCACTTGAAGACTTCGGCCAAATACAGGAAATACGTCATTTAAGTAATCAAGTGGTCAAGTGCAAAGACTGCAAGTGGGGGTATCTGGACAAAGCCCATGACTTCCTGTTTCACAGGACTATAAATATGAGGGAACACGAAGGCCAAATTCCTTTAATCATCCATCACAATGAGAAAAACCAAACAATATAGCTCTGATGTGCAGCAACAGATTGCTGACCTTCACAAAATATGAAGTCCAGAAGTAGCACAAAATAGGAAGTCGAAAAAATTTAAGAAAATGGCTAAAGCATTGAAAATTTCCCTTTCTACCAATAGGACAATACTTAAGGAGTTCCAGTCAACAGGAAATGTTACGTATCTGCCTACAGTATATTGTCTAATGTGTCTATATTGTCTTGATGCAGCGTGAAGAGGATAGTTTGAGTGGCCAAAGACTCTCCAAGGATCACAACTGGAGAATTGCAGAAAATAGTTGAGTCTTGGGGACAGAAAACCTCAAAAAAAAATTTTTTTTAATAAAATCAAACAGCACCTACATTACAAGTTGTTTGGGAGGGTTTCAAAAAAAATAAAAGCAGATTAATTTGCCACACACTACTGGATCTTCAATTGGGACTGGATTCTATGGTCAGATGAAACTAATAAATTAGTTTTTTAGCAGCAAACACTCAAGGTGGGTTTGTTGCACACAGGGATAAAAAGGTGTACAATGAAATATACTGTTGTATCTTTTATGTTTGGCCTATTTTTCTGCTGGAGGTTCTGGACATCTTTATGAGATATATGGCATCATGGATTCTAGCAAGTACCAACAGATACAAAAATCAAAACCTGATGTTCCCTGCTTGAAATATTATAATGGGCCTTGTTTGGATATTCATTCCATAAGGACAATGATCTAAAAAAACACTTCATCAAAATCAACACAAACATGGGCCACAAAATGCAGGTTCTGCCATGGCCATTCAAGTTCACTGACCTGAACCCTATAGAAAACTGAAAGGAGAGTGTATCAACATGCACTTGGAAAGCTGAAGGAGCTGGAGAGATTCTGTATGGAGGAGGGGTGTCTAATCTCTTGTCATATGTTCTTCAGCCTCATCAGGCATCTGATATCTATTATCTTGACAAGAGGTTGCAAAAAGTATAGAATAAAAGGTTGCCATTGATTGTGGCCAATGAGTATTAGAGAAAAACATTTATTTCAGAATGAGATTGATTAACAGTGCAGATTTATTTTATCACAGGCTTCTTTATTCATATTTACAAAGGGTGCTAATAATTTTGTAATTTTAACTGGAAAAACAACGTTAATTTGAATTTAAAACTTCCTCCTGGGGCGGGTTGCATAAACTGCTTAGACTAGTCTTAAAAAGTTAGTAATCTAATTTATTTTCTTCAAGACTGGTCATAACTTTTTAAAGTCAGTTACAAAAAGGTAGATTGGTCTAATGTGAGTCCAAAAAGTAAGACTGATTACCCCTTGACTAACTGCTAGTTGGCCTAACTAGTTGGTAAGACACAGTCTTAACAGTGTCTATGTTTATGCAACTGGCCCCTGGTTTAACTAATTTAAGCCTCAATTTAGTCCTGAAGAAGCTCTCGTCTTCCTCCAGCAAACTGGCCTATAAAACTCTGGACTAGACTAAGTGTAAGATGATTTAAAACCATGACAGAAAAAGCTGATTTCTGTTAATATGGTTTAAAGGGCCATTTTAGTCTAGGATTAGGCTTAATCTCTGTCTGGAAAACCACCCCTTTAGATACAAAGATCTTAAAGGTGCCGGAAAGCTAATGCATATGAATCGAGCAGTTTATTTGAAGTTTTCTGAAGAGATACGATCACTGTATATGATAAACAGATTTAATTTAACACTGAATTGAACATGAAACTTAAATGTGCTTGTCACACGCTAGAATAAACATTTGAGCTTCCATGCTTTCCATATTTGATGTACTCTCTGTATGTGTGGCGTCATTGTTTATGATTGTTAATGCAAGCCTAATTAAATGTCCATCATATAAAGTGATTGTATCTCTTCACAAGACTTGGATTAAAGCGCTTGATTAATTTTCAAAGTTTTGGTTGCGCAGACTTTCAGTGGAGGGACAGAAACCTCAGGTTTCATTAAAAATGTCTTCATTTGAGTTTTGAAGATGAATGGGTTTTAAACGACGTGTGGGCAAGTAGATGAAGACAGAATTCAATTTCATTTTCGGGTGAACTATCCCTTTAAGGTACATCTAGCCATGGTCCGCTACCACGAGGCTGGGCGTTTCTGTGAGAAGGATGCACCATGGGACCAGATTTCTGCAGTGTATCATTTGGAAAGAGCTGCCATGTGCGGAGAGCTTGAGGCTATAGTTGCCCTTGGCCAATGTTATCTTCAGCTGCCACATCACATTCTACCAGAGATCGAATTAGAGGTGCTTTCTTTTCCTAATTATCTTGTGGTTGGTGACACATTGTTTTATTTCTCTGCTTATGCTTCCCCTGTCGTGTCTCTTGTTGTTTTATCTCAGGCATCTGTGGAAAACAGCAAGAAGGGTTTCCGCTTTCTGCTGCAGGCCGCTGAGGCAGGAGACCGGCCGAGTATGATTCTAGTAGCACGAGCATTGGACAGGGGTTTGAACCTCCCTTCTGATAGGTGAGAAACGCATTGATAATTTTTTTGTCTTTTTGGCCCAAGATGTGTTTAGGGCTGAAACTTTTATTTTGGACTTTGAAAATGCAGGGCTATGGACTGGAAGCAGGCCGTGTACTGGTATGACTCTGCCCTTAAGATGACGGACTATGACGAGGGGGGAGAGTTTGATGGGATGCAGGATGAGCCACACTACCTTCTGTTGGCACGATTGGCTGAGATGTACCAGGAGGGAGGGTACAACCTGGATGCAGACCCCCAAAGAGCAGGTGAGTGTATCACATGCTCAAGGGGACCTATAGATAACAGAGACCTGTGGGTTACAGCATTACCAGTATGCCCCTCTACCCCAAATGAAAATATCACTAGGCTATTAGTCAATACATAGACATTTCAAGTAGTGCATATGTATGAATGAATTCAAATGACATAACTTTAGAAACTTCTCTTCATTGTTTTTGCATTCAGTAGATGACAGTAACTTGATCTAAAACCTTCAGATGACACATATTATATCCACGTCTGTGAGTTACCAAACCTGCATTCCGCAAAAAGTGGCTCTCTTGCACTTTATGACGTTTCAGAAAACTAGTTTTGCAATCCGGATCCATTCATACAACAGGGTGAAAATGCATTTGTGAGTCCTGAAAATGTACAGGAGTGAGTTCAGTCATAGAATGCATTTGTCAGTGCTGTAAACTCCCATATTTAAAAATAATAATTAAAAAAATAGTATTTGTCGTGCAGCCAGTAGGCCCTGCCCCAGTGTAGGCCCCTGGGCTTCGGCCCATGGAAGCCTGTGCATTAATGCTCTGCTGCTCATGCTATAAAACACAGTGGTTCTTCTGCAGAAACTCAGATTCAACATTTGAAGTTATTACAACAATACAGTTTTATTGAATCTTATTGATTTTATTGTATCTTCATTTTATTGAGTTTTAGTTACATATGTTTTAATGCTTAGGCTTCGTCTAGACTTTGTCTGCCCAGCACAAATCAACAAGTGTTCATATACCAAAGCAAAAGCTATGGAAAATCACTGCTTCACAACATAGAAATTCTCGTATCTCTTACTCGTGAAGACAAATATCCCTTGAAACCACTGAATCATAAGATTTAACAACAAAAGCAAGCATTGCAAAAGCAAAAAAAATTAGTAAAATAACTAGTATACAAAATTTAAAAAAATTAACATAGAATTAAATTTAATAATTAAATGATTATGATTAAATGAATATTAAATTGAAAAGCAACAACAACAGGTGTATGGTCGTTTTGTTGAAACAATGCACACAGGTCACTATTGGGGTCACTATCCTTAAGTAGTTTAAGAATATAATATATAATATAATATAGTGATGTGTGATTTATGATATCTTTTAAATTTTGTAGGTGATCTTTTTACTGAGGCGGCTGATGCAGCTATGGAGGCCATGAAGGGCAGACTGGCCAATCAGTACTACATGAAAGCAGAGGAAGCATGGGCTATGATGGAAGAATGAAAGTGCTGGTGTGGAAAAAAAGCATGAACATAGTTCCTATTTTGCACCCAGCGCCTGTTTACATGCCGTTTTCAATGCCTTATGTTTTCTTTGGGTCCCTTTGACTTAAGAGAACTAATGTTGATATTGGATCCGTTTTCTAATGAATGTGACAAGGGCATACGCTGATTCAGTGATATACTGAGGTGCTACGTACACATATTCTCCTGATTAATTTTTCATTAAGAATGGTTGCACAGTGTCTGCAACCTGTTTAGGTTGCTTCATGGGAATATGTGCATTATCTGTCAGTTATTTCTTTCTCCTGTTTCCAACTGGATGTTTCTTTAATAAACACGTTGTGACTGTTAAAAAATGGCATCCCTGATTGAACTTCTGTCAAATTAATTTGCTAGTATTGTTAGATCTGATGTCTAAGAATATTAAGCATCAATAGCTATTGCTGTGAGTTTTAACCTGTTTTCTGTTGACTGTCAAAAAACTTTCAGAATTCACTATAATCAAGGAGTGTAGAAGTGTGATCATTTTTCCTGGTTATTTTTCAAATGAGAGCAAGATTACAAACAAACAATAAAATCATAATGCTTGTTTAGCCAGAAATATGACCTGTTGTCTTTAAATTCATTCCAAGATGTCATTGCACATTAATTAATGCTAAGAAACAATAAATTATATCGGATGGAATTTCAGGCATGGCAAGGATGTCTCTAGTTTTACACTTGACAGTACAAAATAAACACAGTGTAGCGAATCAGCTCATGGGGAAATATGAATAATTAATCATAACTAGTTATAATTAATTATAAATATTTAGATCCGCTGTAGATATTTACTTGACCTCTCAGCTTTAAACTATTTAAAAAGATAGTACAGGAAAATAATCAGTGAAGCTGCTCTTATCACATAATTGTAATTTTTTAAATTCATTTTGACAAGACCCATCTGTTTAACAATAATGTGTTCAGCCAAACTAAAGTAATGTTTAAACAAAACCTTTTGTCTATTGATGTGTTGATAAGAATGGACAAGAGTGAATGATGCATTTTATACATGCCCATAAAAATGTATTAAATATGCATGTTTTGTGTATAATGAAAAAAAAAAGTTTTGAACAGCCAGTGGTTAATAATGTGTACTTGAGTGTGTAGTGCATGATATTGTTTGTCATGCTAACTTAGAAAAAATTATTGCAGTTTATTCTAGACATAAATTAACAAAAACAGGATGTTGTCTGCAAAAAGTCACCAGTGTAAGATGTTGTTTCCAGAATATTTGAATCTGTTGAATCTAATGTGGTGAACCTAGAAATGCCCAATAAGTGTGAGAGAAATTCATATATATTTGATATCTTACACCACATATATCATAATTTAATATTTCACATTCACCAAAAAGGCAAATGGGCATAGAAGAAGTTTTAATGTGAACTCTCCTGACCTCTTTAGGAAGCTGGACTGTGATATTCGGATTCAGCTGCCACAGGTGTCTAAAGAGCATTGTAAAATTGAGTTGAATGAGAACAAGGAGGTAATTATATTGTTGTTAAACTATAAGTTAAATTTTTTTTTCCTGAATAACGGTTTCTTGTGCAAATGAACGCATGACATGCTATTAATTTATTCTGACTTGTCTCTCGTTTAAGCTCATTTTGACCAATTTGAGCTCTGTGAACCCCACACGTATTAATGGACAAGTTTTTAATCAGTCGAAGCGTTTAAAGCAAGGTGATCTCATCACAATCATTGATCGTTCTTTCAGGTGAGTCAGATGTTTATTACTATTTTAATTCTGAAAAAAAAATCTTTCGGGGGGAATCCTTGTTTGCTAGAATAATTTGCTGTTTAATTTGTCAACATGTCAGGTTTGAGTACCCACCTCCTAAGACACCGAAGAAGAGGCTGTCCACACCTGGAAAAGACAAAGCAGTTCAAGTGTGTATTTGATGCGAGACAGTTGATTTTTTTTTTAATTAATTAATTTTTTTTTGATAAATTTTGGTTATTTTTTCCTGTAGGCTTTGCAAGAGCAGCAGGAAAAAGGCACACCTGTTCCTGTGGAAAAGAGAAAGTCAGAGCATTCGTTTGGTTAGTGATTGAGTGATTTTTATTCTCTATAATGTTACTATTAGTAGTAGTGTTATAATAATAATATTGTTAATTATTGTTGTTGTACTTAGGGATGGGTCACGATTTTCGATTCGTTGATTTAATTATAGAATATCTAATAGGTTGTGCGATTGTCTAAAAAGAATTACCCATGTTTTCGTGCTGATGCAGTGGTGACATTCATTTATAAAAAAAAAAAAAAACAATCTCTATATCCATTAAATCCGCTCTAAATCCGTTAACATGGGCGCGGAAAAGAATACGCTCCGCATACATATTGTGCAAATGGAGTTGGTGTGTTCTCTGCAGCTGGACTAATTGTGAACGGATTGTGCTCCTGTCTTCATCCCGAACGAATTAATGAAACAAAAATTTGTTATAAAGACAGACGTTAAAATTAATGTTCACATAAGTGCCATCATTCAGGCTGTTCACAATATGTTTTAACCCATTTAGACCTAGCCTAAAGTCATTATGGCTTGAGGTGATATTCATGGATGAATTAATCAAACTGTTTTTATTTTTGATTGGTATGAATGTTTATGCTCATTTTTGAAGTGGAAATGCCCTAGCCTTATGAGCAGTTGATTTATGCTACTTATTTCAGCACTTTACAATCATTATATGGCTTGAGTTAAGAGCCTATTCCCTAATGAAAACTGTTTGTTATCATACAGATTGAAAGCATGAATGGTCTCTCTCCCTCTCTCCAGGGGCGGATCTAGAAAATAATTTTTAGGGTGGCATGGGGTCTATTGACACTTTTCCACTGCGTGGTACGGCTCAGCACGGTTTGCGTTTCCACTGCAGTTCAGTACCGCTTTAGAGTGGGC
>NW_015505912.1:789144-804933 GCF_001515645.1 Sinocyclocheilus grahami | reverse complement strand
TGATAAAGAATATCTCTTTGGTTTTGAGACTTTAGTCTTTGCAACTTCAGGGATCTTATCTATGCACAATCAGCTTGTAACACTCCAAAGAGAAAGGAAAGCTTGAAATCGCATCATATGACCCCCTTTAAACTATTTAAAAAGATAGTACAGGAAAATAATCAGTGAAGCTGCTCTTATCACATAATTGTAATTTTTTAAATTCATTTTGACAAGACCCATCTGTTTAACAATAATGTGTTCAGCCAAACTAAAGTAATGTTTAAACAAAACCTTTTGTCTATTGATGTGTTGATAAGAATGGACAAGAGTGAATGATGCATTTTATACATGCCCATAAAAATGTATTAAATATGCATGTTTTGTGTATAATGAAAAAAAAAAGTTTTGAACAGCCAGTGGTTAATAATGTGTACTTGAGTGTGTAGTGCATGATATTGTTTGTCATGCTAACTTAGAAAAAATTATTGCAGTTTATTCTAGACATAAATTAACAAAAACAGGATGTTGTCTGCAAAAAGTCACCAGTGTAAGATGTTGTTTCCAGAATATTTGAATCTGTTGAATCTAATGTGGTGAACCTAGAAATGCCCAATAAGTGTGAGAGAAATTCATATATATTTGATATCTTACACCACATATATCATAATTTAATATTTCACATTCACCAAAAAGGCAAATGGGCATAGAAGAAGTTTTAATGTGAACTCTCCTGACCTCTTTAGGAAGCTGGACTGTGATATTCGGATTCAGCTGCCACAGGTGTCTAAAGAGCATTGTAAAATTGAGTTGAATGAGAACAAGGAGGTAATTATATTGTTGTTAAACTATAAGTTAAATTTTTTTTTCCTGAATAACGGTTTCTTGTGCAAATGAACGCATGACATGCTATTAATTTATTCTGACTTGTCTCTCGTTTAAGCTCATTTTGACCAATTTGAGCTCTGTGAACCCCACACGTATTAATGGACAAGTTTTTAATCAGTCGAAGCGTTTAAAGCAAGGTGATCTCATCACAATCATTGATCGTTCTTTCAGGTGAGTCAGATGTTTATTACTATTTTAATTCTGAAAAAAAAATCTTTCGGGGGGAATCCTTGTTTGCTAGAATAATTTGCTGTTTAATTTGTCAACATGTCAGGTTTGAGTACCCACCTCCTAAGACACCGAAGAAGAGGCTGTCCACACCTGGAAAAGACAAAGCAGTTCAAGTGTGTATTTGATGCGAGACAGTTGATTTTTTTTTTAATTAATTAATTTTTTTTTGATAAATTTTGGTTATTTTTTCCTGTAGGCTTTGCAAGAGCAGCAGGAAAAAGGCACACCTGTTCCTGTGGAAAAGAGAAAGTCAGAGCATTCGTTTGGTTAGTGATTGAGTGATTTTTATTCTCTATAATGTTACTATTAGTAGTAGTGTTATAATAATAATATTGTTAATTATTGTTGTTGTACTTAGGGATGGGTCACGATTTTCGATTCGTTGATTTAATTATAGAATATCTAATAGGTTGTGCGATTGTCTAAAAAGAATTACCCATGTTTTCGTGCTGATGCAGTGGTGACATTCATTTATAAAAAAAAAAAAAAACAATCTCTATATCCATTAAATCCGCTCTAAATCCGTTAACATGGGCGCGGAAAAGAATACGCTCCGCATACATATTGTGCAAATGGAGTTGGTGTGTTCTCTGCAGCTGGACTAATTGTGAACGGATTGTGCTCCTGTCTTCATCCCGAACGAATTAATGAAACAAAAATTTGTTATAAAGACAGACGTTAAAATTAATGTTCACATAAGTGCCATCATTCAGGCTGTTCACAATATGTTTTAACCCATTTAGACCTAGCCTAAAGTCATTATGGCTTGAGGTGATATTCATGGATGAATTAATCAAACTGTTTTTATTTTTGATTGGTATGAATGTTTATGCTCATTTTTGAAGTGGAAATGCCCTAGCCTTATGAGCAGTTGATTTATGCTACTTATTTCAGCACTTTACAATCATTATATGGCTTGAGTTAAGAGCCTATTCCCTAATGAAAACTGTTTGTTATCATACAGATTGAAAGCATGAATGGTCTCTCTCCCTCTCTCCAGGGGCGGATCTAGAAAATAATTTTTAGGGTGGCATGGGGTCTATTGACACTTTTCCACTGCGTGGTACGGCTCAGCACGGTTTGCGTTTCCACTGCAGTTCAGTACCGCTTTAGAGTGGGCTGGATTATTCACATGTCATTATAGTTGCGCCGCCTCTACTACCACGACTCCTAAAAAAACTTTTTCATTCCGCGTCGCCCCATCAAGCTCTCGCTGGATCCGCTCCTCTGCTATCAACAGAGGAACGTCTGTTCTTCCACAACAGACAACAAAACTTCTTGGTTGTTAAAAAAAAGGTGCGCTCGTTCAAAACAGTTGCGTTCGATCCTTCGCTGGCTGTGCTGATTTAAATCTAGCGGTTCTTTTGTGTTTGTGTCGCAAGTTCAGTTCTCTCCGGCCAATCCGTGATCAGCAGAGTTTACACGTCACGTTTTGGTAACGGTACGGTTCACTTGGAACCCCAAACGAGGTGGTACTAAAAAAAGTACCAGGTACTGTACCCAGTGGGAAAAACCCCCAAAAGGGAGCCGCACCGTGCCGTACCATGCAGTGGAAAAGCGCCATATGAGGGGTGGCAACACCAAAGCAAGCCCCCATGCATAGTTTTTGGGGATTTATGGTCTGACATACACAGTTGTTCACAAATATTGTATTACCATTAAGTAATCATCTATGCTGTTTAAAATGAAAAATAAAATTTCTATGTCCATCGTGGCACCATGTCAATACACAATATAAAAAAATTTCAACAGGTTATAAATGTTTCTGAGCTTGTATTACTAAATAAGACATGCAGTTCTATTAAAATTACATAGGCTACTTAGATGGTATAATCACATTTAGTGCAAGTTTAAGAGCAACAAAAACTTTTGAATTTCCTAACATTAGAAAGAAATACAATAATACTAAAGCACTGAGACTATTTGATTTTGTGTTATTAACCGAGGTGGGAATGTCTGTAATCACCCAGAACAAACTCTTATCAACCATATACTCTAGCAACACCCCAGCAACTGCATAGCAAGAGCCTAGCAACCACCCAGAATATGCTAGCAACCAACTAGCAACACTTTTGTAAACATCTAGAACATCTAACTGACCAAACCATTTACGCTTTATTAAACGAGACTTTAAGACAAGCCAGCATACATTTGTCTTTCAAACTTTTCAATCTAGGTATTACAGTTTTTCTTACAGGTTTTTTTCAAAACTTTACACGCAAATCCAAGAATTGCACACACAAAATGCTAAATGCCTCACATCTCTTGCAAAATGAAGCACTGCATTCGAAATATCACAAACGCATCTCAAAAGCAAACATTTGCAAACACCTTTGCCATAATATTAATTCCTGTTAGATTTTTGTGTTACAAAGAGAATTGTGTGTTGTGTTTTATGAAATTGAAAACTGAGTCAAAGGCAGAGAATTAGAGTATGGTTTTGCAGATTTGGTGTGTGGTTCTGCCTTTTGAGTGTCAGCTTTCAAAAATTGTGTGACAAGTAAAGATTTTGTGTGTAAGCATTTGAAAAAAAACTGTATATGCTTACAATTCAAATACACAAGATGACTTTCCTGCCCAGTGAACACTGAGATTAATAACACTGTAACAAAAAAACTACTAGGATTCAGGAACTATTTTTGCAGCTCAATGTCTATTACAGTATACATTAAATTACAGATACATATGTATAATTCAGCAATGAACTTTTTGGGGGGGGAAATCATTTTTATTTTATATCAGTGATTGTCATGTTTACTGTATTTACAGATACTTGTTTAAAAGATGGGTCAAATTTGCCACCATCTGTGGAACAAACTGTTGAGACTGAACCAGAAGATGGCAAACTTAAAAAGGACAGCATGTCACCGTTTTGTGAGCTTTACCAAATGGTCAAACAGGACCTTGCTGCAAAATCGCCATGGAAGTCTGAGCTACCAAAAACACCTCTTGCAAGAACTCAGGTTGGTCACGAGAAAGTTGCCGCTGCAGATGTTAAAAGTAGTCAGAAACAGGTCACAACCCCATCTACCAAGAAGCGAAGATCCTCGAAATCCAATTCTGAAGATACAACTGGACCAGCTATACCTCAGAGCTCATTTAATGCAAATGTGGAAGAAAACCCCACTGACGATGTGCCATCTATAGAGTCCACCACCCCCTCAATGACAGAGAAATGTGTAACTCCTGTCTCCCAGAAGAATAGAACACCCTTGAAAACACCTCAGAAGTTCAGTGCTGGTGAGGTAGTCCAGCAAATTCTTTTACAGCCACTGCCTGAAAAGAAAACTCCTAAATCCCCAAAAGGAAGGAGAAGTGGTGGATCACAGGATCAGAGCCTTGTTCATCAAATGCCTTCAGTCCAGCCTCAGACTCCAGGCCCAAAGGATAACAACACTGAAGTGAAGATGTCACCTAGAACATCCCCAAGAGCAAATGCTGGCAAAAGGTTTCAATTCCAAAATGTTCTGCCTGAAGTTACAGCTACCACATCAGCTTCTAAGAAGGAAGGTGAGATGGCTTGTTTTTCTTCTTATAAATAGAACTATTAGTAACACATTATAAATGTCTGCATGCCATATGCACCATTTGTCATTTAGGAAAATGCTGCAAATGTGTGTGGCTATTTAAGTCATATTCATCATACTTTTGTTTTGTCCTACAGATGACACTTCAGTAAATGAGCTATTTGATGGTAATGAATCTCGCAATGAAGTAACCGTTCCAAAAGTAAAGAAAAAGCGAGTGTCCTTTGGTGGTCAGTTGAGTCCAGAGCTATTTGACAAATGCCTGCCCCCCAATTCCCCCCTTCGCCGTGGGGCAACCCCACGACACAGTTTGGGTCCTTCCCAAAAACCCCAATCTCTCTTACAACGAGCATCCACCATTGGTCTTTTGGTAATGCTTAAATCCAGCTTTTTGAGGACTATTAAATCTTTGAAACTTCTGAAGGTTTTTAATAGTTTATTTTTTTCTCTTCCCTTTTTTTTAGGCTCTTCGACTTAAAGAAACCGTTTCAGAGGCTCAAAAAAGTTCTCCAAAGAAAGCTTCACCCAAATGGACACCATCTCTAGTGAAGACTCCATCACCTGCCAAAAGGTCACTGGGTACCAAGGCTACAACTCCATCACCTGCCAAAAGGTCACCGGGTACCAAGGCTACAACTCCATCACCTGCCAAAAGGTCACCGGGTACCAAGGCTACAACTCCATCACCTGCCAAAAGGTCACCGGGTACCAAGACTACAACTCCATCATCTGCCAAAAGGACACCGAGTGCCAAGGATAAAAATCCATCACCAAAACCTCAAAAGTCACCAACTGCTTCAACCAAAGCACCAACACCATCCTCTACTCCTGCTACACCCAGGACACCTGCATCTGCTAAGAGAGCATCAGCTTCAGCGATTGAGGCTGTGGGTGACATGTCTTTAACCGAGACACCTCTGGCGCAGGGAAGGTTTTCAGTCTCTCGTATAAATACTCCATCACCTGTCCAGGACCAGGGGACCATGTCTGAACCACAGTCAGCCATTGCAGAAGACATGCCCCAGAAGTGTGTAACACCAAAGATACACTTAAGGAGGAAGAGCATGAAGTCTTCTGCAAGAAAAACTCCCAAAAGTGCAATTAAAAGTGTTCTTGATGTCATTCGTTCAAGACGCAGTGGAGCATCACGGGCTAATCTAAAAGGTGAAACATTTAAACTGGTTATATTCATGTTTTCCTGTTTAGAATACTAAATCTCTCATTGTTGTAAATATCTTTAAAAAAAAATTTGTTGTTCCTTTGTTTTAAGTGTTGACCTCTTGGGCTGATATTGTGAAGTTTGGTCAGACCCAACCTCAAACAGAAGTTACAACTAAGAAAAAACCTACAAAGAGCAGTATAGTGAAGAGAACTGTAGTGATAAAGCCCAAGGTAAAATACAGATCATCAGCCTCAAATAAATGTTTTTGTTCTGATTCATTGTTCAAATATCTGTTAATGGTTTTATTCATTGAATGGCTCATTAATTTGTGGCTTTAATACAAACTGCATTTGACTGTTGGTTACCTATGCAGACACCTGCACAGAGGCTGAAAGATGATGTTAGCACTGGGCATGCAGCATCTCCAGTCACCATTGTTGTTGGCAAAGCCCATATGAGGACTAACCAGTCTGTTGCTGCTGCACCTAAAATAGTGCCAAACATAGCACTATTCAAGAAGGACATGAAAATGGATGAGGACTTGACAGGTTTGTTCAATGTTGAAGAGAACAATATATGTAATACGTTTGATTAAATTGTTAGTTCAAATTCTATATGTTGTATGTGTATTGTTAGGTGTTGCAGAGATTTTCAAAACACCAGCCAACACCAGGTCTAAGAATAGAGTTCTTTTGAATAATGAATGTCCAGAGATTCCTCTGGATGAGGTTTCAGTGATGAAAACACCAGAGGAATCAGGTAAGTGTTTCAGACTTGCGCCATAAATTATCTATTGTGTATTGTTTTGATATAACTGATTTCATGCTCTTGTTTTTCTCTTCCTACACAGGTGAAATGTTGGTGTCGCCATTAAGTGTGGTCTCCACTGCCAAATCTGGTCGCTACAACAATGAAGCAGTAACACGACTACTACTGGACAACCAGGATGGTACTTTGTTGGAAGTTTCTCAACTCCCTGACAACTCTATTGAGACAAGTTGCCATGACATCATTCCAGATGTAGAGATACCTTCTAATGTCCAAACAGAGAAAGCGGCTGCTGCACCTGAAACAGTAGTCAAAACCCCAAAACAGAAAGCTGCACCATCCTTGTGCCTCACTGGAGTCAAGCGACTCATGAAGACACCCAAACAGAAGGCTGAACCAATTGAGGACTTAAGAGGAAAGCTGCTCAAGACCCCCAAGGAATGTAAACCTCCCCAGGGTGAAAGTCTAGAAGGCATTAAGGAACTCCTAAAGACTCCCAAATACAGGGGAGCTCCAGTAGAAGACATGGTTGGAGTGAAAAGAGTGATGCAGACTCCAAAAGAGAAGAGCAATCCTGTACTCTGCGCATCTGGTCTTCAGAGGCTTATGAGAACACCCAAAGAAAAGGCTGAGCAACACGAAGACCTCACTGGTGTGAAAGAACGGATGAAAACACCGGAAATAAAGGAAGACATAGTGGAGAATCAATTACGGCTGAAAAGATTGGCGAAGACACCTAAACAGAAGAGAAATCAAGTTGAAGAGAATCTAACTGGTGTTCAGCAACTGATGAAGACCCCTAAACACAAAGGAGAACCAGTTGAAGATCAAATGGGTATACAAAGGCTAATGCAGACTCCCAGAGAGAAAGTTGAACCTGTAGAAGACGTCTCTGGTTTGAATCAGTTAATGCAGACTCCCAAGTTAAAAGGAGAACCTGTCAGCAGGCAGTTTGAAATCAGTGAACTGATGAAGACCCCTCGACTTAAAGAAGAAATGGCAGAGGAGTCCACTGGCCTTAAAGAACTCGAACCAGAGAACAGCTCTTCCCTGACAACAGAAAGTAGTGTGAATGAGCCTACCGAGGTAAATGGCAAAGTTAACCCATTAAACACTCACACCATGCTTACCCAGGCATTTGGCTGTCAATGGGAGATTTGTCACACTGCTTGCTTGCATTGTAGATATGTAAACCTTTGGATAGATGCTTTACACTAAATATTCCGTAATGGTTCAGTTAATTTAAGTGAGTGAAGTGACATGTGGCCAAGTATGGTGACCCATACTTGGAATTAGTGCTCTGCATTTAACCCATCCAAAGTGCACACACACAGCAGTGAACACGCACACCGTGAACACACACCCGGAGCAGTGGGCAGCCATTTTTGCTGCGGCGCCCGGGGAGCAGTTGGGGGTTTGGTGCCTTGCTCAAGGGCACCTCAGTCGTGGTATTGAAGGTGGGAGAGAGCGCTGTACATTCACTCCCCCCACCTACAATCCCTGCCGGTATGAGACTCGAACCCACAAACTTTTGGGTTACGAGTCCGACTCTCTAACCATTAGGCCACGACTTCCCCATTCTTTGTTTTAAAAAAAGTAGTCTAGAATTGTTTTTATTTCCTTCACATATAATTAATTAAGCCTTGTATATTTAATTTTTAGATACAAGAACCGGTGGAAAGTGGCTCTGCATTCATGCCAGCTGAAGGAGAGTTAAAACTGGGTAATGCACATTTGTTCTCATTGTAATCTATTTTGTTGTTCTCAGTCCTAAAATTTGGGAAATTAGGTGAAATGACAAACAAATAAGAGAAATGACAGTTAACTATTTGGATTACTGAACTCATGAAGTTGTCTTGACTTGTAGGTTTGGATATGGAATGCGACAAAGAAAATGTCTATCAGGTTGAAACCATGGAGACTGAAGTTTTAAAATCTGTGGATTTCCAGTGCACAGCTAAAGCAGTTGAATCTAATCAGATTCATCCAGAGATTGAGACTGTAATTCCCCAGGAAAGACATCCTGACCAGATTGAAGAGGAGACTGTTTCAGTTGATGCTACTGATGTCTGTTCTTCTGGGGCAGATAAGAAAACCCAAGAGCAGTCTGAAGAAACTGCATGCGTATCTGGTAATACCAACGCAACAGTTGAAGCTACCACAACTTCATCCACTGCTGAGCAAGAGGAGCTAATCAAGTCTCCACCTGCCAGCAAAATTCAGCGTGGCACTAGAGGAAGAGCAGCACAGAAATCCAAAAATGGTAACAATGAAATGGCCAAAGCACCTGCTGTGTTGGCATTAATTGAAGAGGAAAATATGAGTAGTCCACTTCCCGCTACTAGGGGAAGGAGAGGCAAGAAACTTCTTGAAGTTCCAGAAATCACTGCCAGCCCAGTTAGAAAATCAGCCCGTGGTAGAGTTCCCAAGCACAGCTTTGTGGAAGAAGAGGCAAAGAATACTGAGGCTTCACAAGTGCCTGTAAAGTCCAGGAATACTGAGATGCCAGACTGCCTGCCTTTCGTTACCAAAACCAGGAAAGGAAGAAAAACTAAGCAAGATGGTGCTGATGCTGCAGTTGCGTCCACTCATGATGCAAGTGCTGTTGACCCACAGTGTCCAGATGCAAATGAAGAGCAGGTCCAAGCCCCTCTTGTGAAACCTGGGAGGAGAAAGAAGCTGGATAAAACCGAAAGACAACCTTCAGAAGAACTTGAACAGAAAACAACTGAAATTGTTTGTGAGGAAAATGCTGTTGCACAAGAGGATGTCAAGTTGCAGACTTCACTAGGTACTGAGACTATCTCTGCAACTAGAGCTAGGAGGGGAAGGCCAGCAAAGAAGGAATACTTGAAAACCGAGCCAACCCCTGCTTTGGAAAGCGAAATTAAAAGCACTCATGCTGTTGTAGTGGCTGAGAAGCCAGTGATACCTGTAGCAAAGTCAGTGCGAGGAAGGAAAGGTAAAAAAGAAACTGTCAAGGACCAACCCTTGGATGATGATGATGTCATGGCTGTTTCCAAAACTGTGGCAGAGGCCAATGTTGACCATAAAGAGGAGCCTGAAACTCCTGTGGTCAAGTCTGGTAGAGGACGAAAAACCAAACGGCAGAAACCACAAATGGCTGAAGAGGTTGTTAACCAGCCTGCTGTAGATACCAGCACACATTTACCTGTGACTGAAGAACACACTGAAACAGTGGTAAAATCTGTGAGAGGGAATAGGAAGACAAAGCAGTCAAAGGAGACCGTTTCAGTTGAGGCTGAGGAGAACGTTGTCAGCCCGGTTGAACAAGCAGAGACCCCTGTTGTGAAATCGGGTCGAAAAAGGGCTGTTAATGCAAAGGAAACTGAAATAGTGGCAGACGTTTCTGTCAAAAGAGGTCGCCGTGCTGTTGCAGACCCTGCACCACCAGTTGCTGTGGTGTCTAGCCGTGCACGTAAAGCAGTTGTCAAGGTAGAGTCTGAGGTTACTGAGGATGTAGCTTCATCAGAAGAGCCAGTTAAGCCTGTTAAACATACCAGGAGAACAGCAAAAGCACCTGAATCAAAGAAACAAGAAAATACCATGATACAGGCCGGTTCTGAGTTTGTTGCTGCTGAGAAAACACCAGGTGTTGCACTGGAGAAAGTGGAAAGAGGAAGCCGTGGCAAAAAACTGAAGGATTCAACTAAAAACATCCCTAACAACCCAATCAATGAATCTGCTACAGCTGAGGAAGCTAGTAAAATAAAACCCTCAAGAACAGTTAACTGGAACCCAGATTTGGTCGTCTGTAAAGACATTGAAGAGTCTGAAACTTCTACAGATGTAAAAGAGCCACAGCTGAAGAAATCCAAAAGGTTGGGCAAATTACCAGCTGAGATGACCTCCACAGAATCAAATCAATCAACTGATCTGCAATCCAGAGGCCGCAGAGGGAGAGGAGCGAAAAAAGAAGAAATTCCCATTGAAGAGACTCAAGAAGAAGCTCAGATAAACGTCAAGCCATTGAGAAGAGGAAAGGCAGTGGCTCCTTCTGCGCCCAAATCAGAGCCCACTGATAGTAAGACATCAACTCCCCTCAAAAGAAAAAGGAATGAGGTGATTGAGGTAACGGATGAGTCCGTAAATAATCACCCTTTGCCGAAGAGAAGAGGCAGAGTAGTTGAAGTTGCAGCAGAGGTCTCCAGCAAAGAGAAAACGCCTGAAGCTGAACCAGAAAAGGCTGAGCCTACTCCCAAGAAGACTGGAAATAAAGCTACAAGAGGACAGAAAAGGACAGCCCAGGAACCAGATCCAGCACCTGCTAAGTCTGTTTCAGGTAAGCATAATATAAATACTGTCCTCAGTGTTTTCCAGAAGGGTTCAAGAACTTTACATTGGGGTTTAGTATGAAGAAGTGTGTTCAATAAACCTAATTGTGCATCTTGGGACTATATATATTAAAAAAAGCTTGTGTAGAATTGTGGATTAGGTTCTTTTCAAATATAGCCATATTTTTCAATGAATGTATGATTTTGAGATCCATCTTTTCACACTGAGGACAACTGAGGGATTTATTCAACTATTACAGAAGGTTCAAATGCTCCAGAAGGAAACAATGCATTAAGGGGCTTTCTCTGACAGTGGGGCATGTTAACCCATCCTGTTTCAACATCATTGTTAAAGGGGTCATATGATGCTGCTAAAAAGAACATTATTTGGTGTAATGAAATGTGTTTATGCGGTTTAAAGTTGAAAAAACACATTATTTTCCACATACTGTACATTATTGTTTCTCCTCTATGCCCCGCCTTTTTGAAACGCTTCGATTTTTACAAAACTCATCGGTCTGAAAAAGTGAGGTGTGCTGTGATTGGCCAGCTATCCAATGCGTTATGATTGGCCGAATACCTCAAGCGTGAGACGGAAATGTTACGCCCCTCACATACTGTTAATGCCGTGTCTGGCTGGAGCGACGAGATCAAAACATTAAAACCCATTACAAACGAGGCATTTGTTGCATCCAGTGGGGACCTAATTACTGATTATAATGACTTATACTGTCTTTTTACGCGTTGCATTGCATCGCGCCGCGTAAACATAAAACTCTGTCTGCATTTGTGATCGGAGAAATGACAAACAGCAAGCGCTACTCTACACTGCCCAAAACTCGCGTAGTGGCAAATCCTTTAAATGAAAACGTACTTACGTGAGTCAGAACTGCCGGCATTTTAGTCTAACGTTACTCTCCCAGGATCAGGAAACAGTCCTCCATAAAATGTGCTGCACACATCTGGATATTTGAGTTAAACTGTTCTGGAACAGTGTTGTAAATACAACTTAACCACTGATTTGTAGTCGTGTCCTCTTTTGGAAGACCAAACAAAGTAGTTTCGCTTTCACAACGAAAAACACAGCGGCCTAGCATGAGGGGAAGGCCCGGCTTAGCATACGCTGAGGCTGGGATAGAGTGAGCTGAGGCGGTGGGGTTGAGAACGGCGCGCCCGGTGGATGTGACGAATGAGCGGCAACCACATGTGACGGACCCCGGGCTGGATTCCGCTTTGTCCACGGTGAAAGTTGATGTATTCCCTCAGCGACCAGCACAGATCAGCTCTAGGCATGACGAAGCGGATATAGTCCTCATTTGGAAGACCAAACAAAGTAGTTTCGCTTTCACAACGAAGCACACAGCGTCTTCAGGACATGGCGGCAGCGTCAACAATACTACAGCGAGAATAAAAGTTACGCCTTCTTTCTTTGCGTGAACATTTGGGCGGCGTTATGCAAATCTTCCCACACAGTGATGTAGACACGTGGGGGCGTGTTAGAACGAGCCGTTTTAGGTAGGTGTGGCTGAATCTGAACTTTTATAAAGAATATCTCTTTGGATTTGAGACTTTAGTCTTTGCAACTTTACAGATCTTCTTTATGCCCCAAGAGCTTGTAACACTCCAAAGAGAAAGGAAAAATTGAAATAGCATCATATGACCCCTTTAATCCATGCCACTATTGCTGTGAGCTGAGCAGCCCAGTAATAATTTAATTAGGGAGGAGCAAACCTCCCTTATCTTTTCCTAAAGTTAATGTTTTTAATTTTATTCTAGGTCGCCTGTTCTTCCAAAGTCATTTTGATACGAGTTTATTTAACATCTCAGTCCTCAATCCTGCCAACTAGTGAAAGTAGCAACACTTCCCACCTTAATAGATCCTTTTTAATAATGTTGATTAATTTGGCTGATACAACTGTGAACGTCTAGGTGTAATGGTAACTCCTAAATATTTGAATCCCTGTTTAGACCGTCTTAAGAGATGCTCTGTCATTTAGTTCTGCTGGCCAGACTCCTGTGATCATAAGTGCTCGTGTAATAATGTTTTAGTTTTTTCCTGTAATGTAACATTTTATGTATTCACACAGGAACTACCACTCGAAAAGCAAGGAGTGTGAAAAAAGTCGAGGAAGTAGATGTCCCTACAGAGGCAGCTCCTGTCAGGCGCACCAGGAGGAAGTAAAGCACTGATCTTACAGAGTGGTCTTAATTATCTATTCTCTGTTATCTCTGAAAAAAGTTTTAGTTTTATATGTTTGTAATATTGCATTGTTTTTTTTCTATATGTTTTTCAGTGTAATTTTAGCTGATTTTATCTTCGGGAAAACGGTGTACACTTATCAAATGTGTTTTTTATGATCTCTTAAACTCCGATGAAAGGGGCATTGAAACATAGGCAGGCTTGTTTTTACTTCAAGAAAATGTTTAAAGACTTTCTGCATTTGAACTGTTAACTTCCGTCAAATACATTTATCTTCTTTATTCCTTTTGTATTTTTTTTTTTTTTTAAGAATAAAATAAGTGAGGGGTGCAAAACCAGGTTTGATCTGTCACGATTCTTAAGCCCAAGAGTGTGTTATTGTGCTGTAGTGGTAAGTGTACATGTGACAACGTTTTCATTAAAAAGATTTCTCACCTCATGTTTGATTGCTTTTTTTTAATATATATATAAATCTGTGCCACTTGAAGATGTTGAGATCTTTCGATGTATAGGTTGTAATGCAATGTCAATGAAGGTGTGCCAGAAAACAGCCAGTAGGTCAATAGTACCCTACTTCATGTGTGGGGGGCAAAGCACCTGCAATGGAACACGAAAAACTGTTAATGGTGTATATCCACTACATTCACAGCTGTTAAAGTACCATGGTATGTTGTATAAAATGCTAATAACTTGAACACCAGAATAATACGATATGTACCACAACATAAATGATGTCAAATCATGTTTTACATTGTGCTTGGTGTTATGGTGTTGATGTACAAATCTGAACAGGACGGGTAAAATTAAGATGGCCCAAGCAGTTTTTTGTCTTTTCTGCTCTGGACAGTAGAGCAAACCTGTGGCAACAAAGGAGATCTACCAAAACACAAAGCTGTCAATGTAAAATAAGTTTAGTAATTATACATCCTCTTCCTCATATTAATAATCATATTGATAAACAATGAAAAATCCTGTGGTAGCACCATAGTGCTGAATGATTGCTGTTATAAATGAGCGCAGTGGTGTTTGCATGGCACTTCAAGGTGCTACAAAGGTATTGTGGTATAAAGAGTAAGATGCCCCTTCCACCTTTAATTTTTCTCTTGATTATGTGCCACTGAATGTAATATAAACAGCTTTATTGATTGGCTATACTCTTATTAATCCTTGTCATCTAAATAATTTTTCCGAGACTTGTTCTGTCTGACCACTTTTGAGGTTAAATTATCTTTTATAGTCATTGGATAATCAGTAGATTTTTTTTTTTTGTAATCTGTGCATTTATGTTATGTTTAATAATGATAGGTATTGTGGACACAGTAATTCATTTAGATATGTATGGTTAAGAATGTGTGTTACATTTTAAAGTGAAACCACTGGGTTAGGTGCAAAATTGACACAAAGTCCCAAAAGTATGTTTATTGTATAATTGAATAGCTATTATAATTCATGACGTTATTTAATAATTCAATCGTTTAAAAAAAATCAATCTTTTTTTTATTTTTTTTACAAAGCTTTCAGTGCACAGCGCAGTCTCCGCCTCACCAGCAGGTGGCAGTACGGCGCTCAGCC
This sequence comes from Sinocyclocheilus grahami, assembly GCF_001515645.1. NCBI lineage: Eukaryota > Metazoa > Chordata > Actinopteri > Cypriniformes > Cyprinidae > Sinocyclocheilus > Sinocyclocheilus grahami. The sequence continues at coordinate 790,311 of NW_015505912.1, read as the reverse complement.
GCTCTAACGGAGGCGGTGAAGTAATCAGAGTGATCCGTTGAGCGGTGTTCGCGGAAATATTTGAAATTCAACCGAAGCATCGACGGAAGAATAATAGTATAGATAAGTTCATATATATTGTAGTATACCTTATACCTAAGTATACCTGATACATCTGGTATGCTGATATACATTTCTGGAGTATAGTTCTTATAAACCGAGAATCGTCCTCCCGCTGAAGTTTAACGTTATATCGGAGGTATTGTTCGGTGCACAGTTCTCATTTTGTTACTAGCATAAGTAATTAATTTGTTATTCAGTTAACACCATTCATTTCGTAACATGTGTTTATTTCTCGAGAGTTTTAGATATTCGTTGGCGTTTATTTGTGTGCGTGTGTGTTTAAGGCTTATTTCCCTCACGCGTAAACAAGCTACACATTTATATTGCTAACATATTAGGCACATGACACAATTACAGTATAGTTTTGCATAGATAAATTCGAAGTATTGAGTGAGTCTGTCTACTTTTGTTTTTACACATTCATGCTATAATAGACACTAGTTAAAGCTCTCTTGAATCATGAATGTTATCAACATATTAATGTACTAATGTGAATTTTCTCTGTCCTACATATGAAGGGGGTGTTTATAAAGGTGAAAATGAGTCGGCGACCCAGCAGCAGATATTCTGAGATGCCCATGCGTGTGACAGACAGCAGGATGAGCCTGATCAGTGCCACCCCTCAGAAGTACAACCTTCTTCTTTGCCATTTTTGAGTACACATTGATGTGGTTTTGTTGGCCTAAACTGCTTTCAGCAGGTTAAATGAGTTATGTTACAATATATATGACGTATATCAACTTTAATTTCTTTACAGTAAGGACAATGTCTTTGGCAAACTGAACATACCGAAACCCCATTCTACCACATCTGAGAGGCGAACAAGCTTTTTTGGAAAGTGAGTCTGGCAGTAAATGTTGCATTATCATGGTCTTGATTTGACATTGTGCATTGCAATCCTTAATCATGTTATACAGAGTTTTATTAAAGGGGTCATATGATGCGATTTCAATTTTTCCTTTCTCTTTGAAGTGTTACAAGCTCTTGGTGCATAAAGAAGATCTGTAAAGTTGCAAAGACTAAAGTCTCAAATCCAAAGAGATATTCTTTATAAAAGTTAAGAGT
>NW_015505912.1:764674-788944 GCF_001515645.1 Sinocyclocheilus grahami | reverse complement strand
CTCGTTTATAATGGGTTTTAATGTTTTTGTCTCGTCGCTCCGGCCGGACAGGGCATCATCACAGTAAGGTGAGGGGCGTAACATTTCCATCATATGCTTGAGGTATTCGGCCAATCACAATGCACTGGATAGCTGGCCAATCACAGCACACCTCGCTTTTCAGACCGATGAGCTTTGTAAAAATCGACGTGTTTCAGAAAGGCAGGGCATATAGGAGAAACAATAATGTACAGTATGTGGAAAATAATGGGTTTTTTTAACCTTAAACCGTATAAACACATTTCATTACACTAAATACACAAAATAATGTTCTTTTTAGCAACATCATATGACCCCTTTAAACATTAATTGTATTACAACAGTGTCCTCACATCTCTCTACCTCTTCGCAGAGGCATCGGGGCAGGTGGCCAGAGGAACAGCATGTTTGGGGCTTACGGGGGCCCAGAGAAGATGAAGGACCCCAGACCCCTACATGACAAAGCTTTTGTGCAACAGTGTATCAAGCAGCTTTGTGAAGTATGATATTGTCTGTACATTAAAGGAATATTGCAGGCTCAGTACAGCAATATTTGGATGTGAATGGGCCAAATTTATTTAGGATTTAACAAGAAATGTGAAGCTTGAAATTTTATAAAAGATTAAAAAACTTGTATAAATAGAAAGTTGATGGGTTTTTCTGAGGATTTTCACCATATGTGGATTTTCGAAGGTAATCTTAGATTTTTCTAGTTATGGTCAGCTCTAAATATATACATTTCATCAGTTAGAAAATGTTCTTTGAAGAGGTAGTCAAAAAATCTTTATGTAATCATGAGCAGTTGGAAAATCAGAAGTTAACTGGGCCAAAACCCTGGTTACAATGAATATGTTTTTCCCATTATTTCTAGTTCCTGGTCGAGCGAGGCTTTCCTGGCAGCATCACAGTGAAGGCTCTCCAGTCTCCATCAACAAAAGAGTTTTTAAAGATATTTGAATTCGTCTACAGTTTCCTGGAACCATCCTTTCAGATGCCCACTGCCAAGGTTGAGGAGGAGATCCCAAGAATGCTCAAGGATCTGGGGTAAACTCATTACTACACCTGTACGAATCAGTTAAAATATAGTCTGATGTCAAACACACATTGGTCAGTGTTAACCATCCTGTACTCTGTCTTTAACACTGAGAGATGATTGTTTTTGTTTTTTTCTCAGATACCCGTTTGCACTCTCAAAAAGCTCCATGTACTCTATTGGTGCTCCTCACACGTGGCCTCAGGCTCTTGGAGCTCTTATCTGGCTCATCGACACAGTCAAGGTGACTCTTCAGACCTTTAACAGGATTATGTGATCTATAATCTGTATACAAAACTGTTATGATATAAGGCAAACCTCTTAACTAGTAATGGCCAGTCAGTGTCACTTTCACTTTTGCTCATACTTGGGGTTAAGGGTTCATTCAAATCCTTATCACACTGTCTACATGGGGCACACCCGTTTGAGACTGTCTACACTGGAAGTGTCAAAGCAAATGTTCATAAATGTATGTACACTACTTCAAATGTTTGGGGTTGAGATTTTTAGTTTTTTGGAAGAAGTCTCTTATGCTCACCAATGCTGCATTTATCTGATTGAAAATACAGTAAAAACAGTAATATTGTGAAATACTGTTACAATTTTTATATATTTTAAAATGTTATGATTTCCTGTAATGGCTCTCCATTACTCCAGGCTTCAGTGTGTCATGATCCTTCAGAACTCATTCTAATATGCTGATTTGCTGCTCAAGAAATATTTATTATTATTATCAATGTTGATGACAATTGTTCTGCTTAATATTTTTGTGGAAATGGTGATTCATTGTTTTTTTCAAGATTGTTTGATGAATAGAAAGTTTAAATGAGCAGCATTTATTTGAAATACAAATATTTTGTAATATTATAAATGTCTGTACTGTCACTTTTAATCAATTTAATGAGTCCTTGCTGAATAAATGTGTGCATTTCTTTAAAATAAATAAATAAATGTAGAGAGGCCAAACTTTTTAACAATGTTTGTCAGAAATCAAACATGCATCCATTTATTGTCAGCTACTCGTATGGTGTAGACACCATTGATTGATTTATAATAGGTTCTATTTGCTTTTGATATGAAGTGGACTCTTTTGACTTGGGACAGCAAGCAACCACCTACAACAGACTAACATTGTGGCACTGCATTTTGCCAATTGACTGTTTTCACTTTCTACAAAACCATTTTCATTTTCTACAATAAAATGTGAGAATCAGTCTAGCTTTCCTTACCATCCCAGACTGCAATTTGATGCACATTAACATGCAACAGGAAACATTGTAGCATTGCCTGACCTGACATGTAGGTTTTGTCCCTGCAGCTCTTCAGTGGTGTGAGAGAGCAGGGCCTGCTGTTCTCTGACTTCTCAGATGAACTGTGTGATCTAGAGGGAGGGGCCGAGTACAACAAGGTATCTTATGAGACAAAAAGTCAGCTTTGACAGTTTCAGCAGTCATTTTGTATATTTTACTCCTCTGCATTGTAGACGTCACACATATGCCAAATTTGTATAAGTGTGCTGTGTTTTCTCTGTAGCTCTTTATGGAATACTGCTCTGACACCTACAACAAGTTTATGCAGGGAGCAGATACATTTGAAGATGAGGATGAAGACTATCTTAATAAACTAAGTAAGTCACGCTGCAGTTTGATGATAAAGTGTATATTTGTTTTAATTGTAGGGGGGGGGGCAAATAATGGAGAAGAATCTGTTAGAGGCATATTTTATCTGACCCTCTTAAATTAAAGGGAAAGTTCACCCCAAATGTTTAATTGTCATAATTGACTCACTCTCATTTTGTTCCATGAGATTATTCTTTCAAGATATTTTGAACAATGTTGGTTAACCAAAAGAAAAGAAAAGAAAATCTAAATCAATGGCTTCCAGCAACTAAGTTTTTGGAATAACTTGAGGGTGAGTAAATGATTAAATTTTTGGGTGAGCTATCCCTTCAATGCCCGTCATGTGCCAAATTTAAGTCAAAATAGAACAAAGGTAAAGTCAGCATGAAATAAAAACTCACCCTTACTATTTTCTAAATGCATGTTATAAAAGTTATTCATCTCAATTTATCCGTGTGTATGCTTTTTCCCCTTTTTTCCTTTTTTTTTTTCCCCCTTTTAAAGTTTAATCAAAATGTCAAAAATGGAACTTCCTTTGGTGATGTATGCAGGACTTTTCCAATCATTTAGTCTGCTTAAACGCCGCCCCTTAAAGCATGTGTTCGTCTTGCTCCACTTTTGAGTGCATCACCCACATCTCAAAATCAACAACCAATGCGTAGAACCAAGTCATTGCCATACATTTTTATTTTTCATGTTTTTTTTTTATTGATTGATTGATAATCTTTTACACCCAGATGTCCTCTAGCATTATATGTGGCATATACTTCACATTAAGCCACCAAAAATGAAAATATTAAGCGGGGAAAAAATACTAAATGTTTTTTTTTTGCGTTTTTAATAATAATAAAAATTAAATATATTTTATTATAAAACTAATGCAAAATACAGTCATGGCTGATACATTTTCTGAATTCTCTCAGAGAAACTGTACAATGTGGATGAGGCGCTGTTAAAGTCCCAGCAGGAGAAACATGCAATGCTGATGGAGCATGTGGAGAGACTTGAAAGAGAAAGCCAAACTGTGAGTCTGCGTTTCCTTGTCATTTCTTAGGTTCAGTCAGATGAGAATGGCTACTTTTAAAAGAATAGTATGGACTAATAGTCAAGTCGGTTTACACTGTGAATGACACACTCTGGGCTTCTCTCAAACACCTTTATGAAATGCCAAAAATGTATGATATGAAAGAAAAGAGTTTACACTAATGTTTGAGCTGTGTGTGTATGTTGGCAGGATCGTTTGGCAGGGAAGAGGACAGAGAAGCTCAGATTACAGGCTGATCTGCAGAAGCTGCAGAACTATCGTTGTACTCTGGAGGCTCATAAAACTGGACTGGAGAATAAAGCTGCTGGACTAGCTGAGGAGCTCGAGGCTGCTGGTGAGAGAGATTACAAGATGCAGATACAAATGCCTTGATGTCGTAAATACAAAGGTGGAATTCAATTGCTTAATGTCCCTGTTCTTTGTGCAGAGATGCAGTTGGATGGACTGAAGCAGGAGAGGACGAGGCTGCAGCTCATCCTGGAGAACCAGAAGTTCACTCCAGCTGATATTGAGCGTATTAACAGAGAGAGGAATGAACTACAGCAGACCGTTCAGAGCCTAAACCAGAGTCTAGAGGAGGCGGAGCAGCTGGTGTGGAACGAGGAGGTCAACCTGTCGAAAACCAAAGAGAAGGTCAGGGTTTTAGAAATGTCCAGCCAGTCTATTAAAGAGTTGATGTGAAATCGCATACTGTCTGAATAGGTACTACATTTGTGTAAGTACTGCCTTAATGACCATTAAAAAATTATGTTCTATATAGTATGAATGTGTGTAGTACGATTGAAAACTAGGCATCGTGCCATGTTGTCATGTGGCTTATGACGTCATTTACGTCACTTTACTGCCATTCACAACTCCTCTCTGTGGCCTCATTGGCACATCCAAGATTTGTTTTTAATATAGCATAATGAGAGATTTACAAGCAGTTGTTTTAAAGGCTGGTCATTTTTTGACAGAACAAATTAGGTAAAAGATATTTTAGCACTGCACACACACTGGTTAAAGAGGAAGAGACAGTGAAACTGACATGTAAACTTAAAGTGGCCAAGCACAGTTTGTTTTTATGTGCCGTGTACATAAATCTGAAAATGATGATACCACAGTAATAAACCAGCAGAAACTATAAGCGAAGAAATTAGTGGCTCAAGAAAACAAAGTAGAATATCTTACAGTATCAGTAGGGGTGCGACGATAAATCAGTTCGTGGATCGATTCTGTGATTTTCGCGAATGCATCGTGATTCTCTCTTGAATCTATTCTGAGCTTAGTTTTTAACCGCAGATGGCGGTGTGTGCTTTAGAAACTGCTGTACTCTGCTTGATTCCAGTTCCTTACACGCACACACCACTTGAACCTAAAATAATCATTCATAAAATTTGAAAAGGTTGAAGCGAATTACAAGAACAAGGTGCAAGTACATTTAACCACTTACATTACTCAGCCGAACACACAAGTGCTCTTCTTTGTGAGCATTTAAGTGTGTGGTTAAAAACTAGCCTAGAGAGCCATCTGCTGTTAAAAACTAAGCTCAGAATCAATTCCAGAGAGAACTGCGATGCATTCGGAAAATCAAATCAAATCGAATTGATTTAGAGCTTGTGTTTTCTGTGTTTTCTGTGCCAAATACATAAGTAATTCGGTTAGATCCATCATGCTGTTAGCATGCAGGCTAAGACATGTAAACATTAGAAATTTTGCTCATTTTGTTGCAGGCGGAGTTGAAGGTTGCGGAGTATAATAAACTGGGTCGTAAGCTGAAGCTCATCCCACAGTCAGCGGAAAACGCCTGCGGTCATGACTTTGAGATCAGAACAGATTACAGCGCCACTACCATCACACAGTACAAGACACAGATACAGGTACAATCACTACAGCCATCCGTAAAAGAGGCTTCATTTGTTGTAACAATTAAGGATTTTTCTTATTCTTTTCTCTGACTTGTCTTAACTCTGGTAGAATCCCCTGAAGAACATGATTGTCGATGTGGAAGATGAATACAGCAGACTCACGAATGTGAAGCTGAGTTTGGAAGAGACTGTTGAACAGGTGTGAGACTTTCATTAAACCCCTTGTTCAGGTGCTCTTTATGCATTGCATTAGAAAATCTTTCCATTTTGTTAAATATAACAAATTACTGATGTGACTGTAGTTATCCTAGTCTGGTGACAATCTTACAAAGCCTGTCAAGACATTCCCAGTTCTTCATCACTTCTATCACACTGTTGCATGAGTGCTGCATGTTCAAAGTCAAATGCTGCACAATTTCATTGTTCTACAGTCCCCCAGTTTCAGAGCAGTTTGCAATAAATTCCACGCACTTATGCCAAACTATTTTTAATGATCCACTCTTGATGAATTATGATGTTTACTTTATGGTGTTTCCATTGTTATATATGTTAAATGTGTTATAAATGGTAAGGGTGTATATAACCATTCCATTTGTTTGTTAGGTGAAGTCCAACATCCTTGATAAGGAGAATGACATCAAGCATCTAAAGGAACAGATTCGCAGAGTCGACCAACAACTGGAGCATGACATGCAGGTACAATGCATGAACATCAGGATTTCTGATTTTAAACCTGCTAAAAAATATATCAGCATGTATGTTAATTGAATAAATACTTTATTTTCGGAAGTGACACATTTGAAATTGTCACTCAGCACATGTGATTGAATTAGTTGTGTGTGTGTGTAGGAAATGGTACAAGAGGAGGAGAAGTGGGTGGCTGAGGTGGACTCTGCTGAAACTCACAAGAAGCGTTTGGAAAAGAATGTGAAGCAGGGATGCGAGGAAGCCGAGGAGGAACTCAAAGCTGCGCAACAGCAGTGAGCATGTTTTTCCACTTCATTCTTCTTAATACGTCACCTGTTCATCTTATTTTACATGGATCTGAACTTCTCCATCAGGTATCACGTGGTCGTGCAGGAGACTAATGAGGAGAACCGCATGGTGTTCAAGAATCTGACTGATGTCTTCACTTCCGCCGTAAACCACCTGTGTGCAGTTGAAGTATGTGATGGTTTTGTCTGCAATTACCAGAAACCTCTTGATTTAATGTGTTGCATGAGGTGGAAGATTTTGAACACAGAAATGTATCGATGCTGCCTGCAACTTTTATTAATAAAATAGCTTTGCTACACTGAGAAATTAAACTCACATTTATTAAAATATTTACTGTTATACTTGAAAAGGAGCATGTGTAAATTCTACCTGTAAACAAAAAATATCTTTGTCTTTTAGAAACACTGCAGCGAGCAGCTAAAAAGGTTTGATAAGCTGAAGGAAGTCATTCATGAGGATGAGGCTGACATGAAACAGCTGACGGATCTAGTGGAAAACTTTGTGAAGAAAGTGAACAGCTTTTAATGCCTGATAGCTTGGATTTGTAAATAGTTTTACTGTTAGACTTTTCTTTTCTTTTTTTTTACTGATGTTGTCAGATTCTGGCCATGGAGTAATATCGTAGAAGACATGGTCTTTAGAGACAGAATCATACTTTGTGTATTTATCCTGTATTTATATGTTTGTTTACTAAAAAAATTAATGTTTTGGAAAATTGTAGATCAAAATGTGATGTTTATTGTATCAGCTTGCTTATCTTACATAGATTATTATGGTATCAGACTATATTAAAATGGCATTAGTTTTACTTCCTCTCTGTTATTTTGACTTATATTTACGGGGAAAATTGTCTGATTGTATACCCTTAGCAAGAATTTGGACCATAAGGTAAAGATTAAATATAATGACACTATATACCAAACCAAAATCAGATGTAATTGTCCTTGTGAAATTACACATTTGTGAAAAAGCACATTTTGTATTTTTTGTACATTCTCTAGAATCTAATTGTGTAACATCTAAATTTGCCCTCACAGTTAGTTGGATACCATATACCACACTGCAGTGCATTTAGCTTGTCTGCTGTCCCATGTGGACCAGAGATAATACTATATACTATACTACAGGGCTGTTACCAATCAAATGAAATCAGTATCAACAAAATCCAAATCTGGCATTAGATGTATATACATGCACTGTTTAATGCAGTAATGGGGTGGTATGACATTTCTGAAACAACTTTCATTAATAATTCCAAGCTTTAAGTTGTTGATCCTATGATCCTGTCATCTATTCTTGGAAAACTTGTCTTTCCTTCACTCAGCTCCTTAATGGCAAAGATATAATGTAGGGTTAAATGCCATTACAGGGTGCATCCAAAAAAAACGGATATTAAACCCCGTATTTTGTGAGTGCATGACATAACTTTTAGTAAGTCTCCCATTTTTATAGAGCCAGTATACATTAAATTTGTTAAAGGTAAAGAGCATTTTTATATATTTACTCATAGACTATACACTCTCTTATGACAACAGCTAAATATTGCAAACTGTGACATATAATTCATTTTAAAATCCTCCTTTTGGATTAAAATGTGTTTATATTCAATGTGCCCTAGATGATAAAAGGACTAGGCCTACAGTCATTATGTAACACGTACTGTAATGATGCCATTTAATACAATACAATACAATGTAGCACATTCTATAGTTTGAAAATCTAGTTTTGGTTGCATATATTTCTGTTAAGTAACAGTTTTTTTAAATGCCTTTTTTTTTTTACTGTATACAGTAAATGTGTACTCATTTTCACAAAAGGCATCAGATAATCTGGCAACCCTACCACTGTTGCCAACTCTCGCGAGACAAATAAGCAACCGCATCTTCAAAAACAAGTCCAATATTTTTGGATAATTTATTATAATCAATATTATTTATTACCAAAAAATGAGCCCGCAACATATTAAACCGAAACTACCCTTTTATCGAAAAAGCAAAAACATAAGTTATTTTATAAAAATCAGCAAACTGCAACAAAGCAGGAACAACATAAGTTATTTTATAAAAATCAGCAAACTGCAACAAAGCAGGAACAAAACTCATCTTCAATCACCTGTAAACAGAATAGGATTGGACAGATGGAAAAGGAGAAAAACACAAGAGCTTCAAATGGGAGCTGTAACATAGCCACATATTTGTAGCCTACTAAAATATTGGCTATTCGAACCAAATGTACTCCTAATAGTATAGGCCTACTTTTTTTTTATACAGCCTGTGATAATTAATACATTACAAAAACATTGTGAAAATGAAATATTAGGCTACTTTATAAAGGAAAAAAGTCATCACACTCCTCTCTGTCTACTATAATCTCTTGGATTACAGCGTCACGCGCCTTCTTTTTGAACGGGATTTTTCTTCAATCCCTCATTGAAGAAAAATCATGTTCGAAAAGAAGGCGCGTGCGGAATATTTGACAAATTACGCTACAGCGCTTATATTTTTGCACTGATTGGCTATTAACTGTGAGCAGACAGAGTGTCAATCAATGCATTGGAGAATACAGTGAACATACCGGTAAATGAAAAGAAACGAAGTTGCTTGTCAGGTTTTCCTAACAAGCAACCATGTTTTTTAAAATAAACCCAAAAACCCGCGATCCGGGATTATTACTTTTTTTTTTTCCGCGATCCGCAATTTTACAAAAGAAGAAGCCCAAAGTCGCGTATAATACGCGGGTTTGGCAACTCTGAACCCTACCTGCTGAAGGGCGGAACTGAAATTCCCCGCTCAGCGTTTCTGTAGGAAGAATTGAGGGGACGGACGCAGAGGAACATCATGGAGGGAGATTTGAGTTGTTTCATGTAGCAGAAGCTCGGACGCATTTCTTAGGAATTATCAGTACAGCCTCTCAATGGAGCTCGATAAAGACATCCAGACAACGCAACGAGGATTTCACTGCAACCTCTGCATCGTTAATATTCCCAACAGTAAGTTGTAATAAACTACGTTTAAAAACAACAGCGCTAACACACGTGAGGCATGTTTCTGCACTTTGCAAACCTGCTTTAATTCAACACACAGACACACAGACACACAGACACACACACACACACACACATATATATATAATATAAAGTTACTTGAATTAAATGTGGAATTGCCACTACATGTAAGGCTCTTTTAGCCAAAAAGTACAGTTTTGTAACGTTAGCACACTCCATGGTAATACCACAGCAATTCATCTCGTATCTTTAAGTCTTATAGATACAGACACACAGACACACATATATATATATAATATAAAGTTACTTGAATTAAATGTGGAATTGCCACTACATGTAAGGCTCTTTTAGCCAAAAAGTACAGTTTTGTAACGTTAGCACACTCCATGGTAATACCACAGCAATTCATCTCGTATCTTTAAGTCTTATAGATACTATGATTATTAATATGGTAATAATTCAGAAATATGGTATACAAGTACGGTGGTATTATCCTCTCCTAGCCTCACTGTACCGTTTTTTTTTTTTTTTTGTAATCTAAAAAAAGAGCCCCAAACACTAGCGTTCTCTATTTTTCTATTCTATCTTCTTGTTTTCTTTTTATTTATTAAACAAAATGACCCTCTAACACTAGCACTCTCTATTATTTTTCTATTGTTTTGACTTGTTTTATTTTTATTTAAAAAAAGACTCTAACACTAGACTTCCCTATTATTTTCTTATTCAATCTACTTTTCTTTTTATTTATTAAAAATAAAAAAACCTTGCTATGTGTACTGCGTTAAGCTAACCGAGACTTGTCACGGCACTTACATATTGACCTTTTGTTGGTTTTGATTGCTTCTATTGTCCTCATTTGTAAGGCGCTTTGGATAAAAACGTCTGCTACATGACTACATTTAAATGTAATCTGCTTAATGTACTCCATCAGTTTCCTTTCACATTTAACTGAAGTGTTTCTGTTTAGGGCCAAGCCTGGAAGATCATGTTAAAGGAAAGAAACATCAACATCTCCTGCGGCTCAGAGCTCAGCGCAAAGCTCAGGAGGAAAACGGTGTGTTTGTGAGCGGCTTTAAAGCAGACACCTCTCAAACAGATCTGAAGGAGTATTTCGCACAGTTTGGCCCGGTGTCAGATGTGATCATGGACAAGGAGAAGGTTTATATACACACTGTCTTTACCCTGTGCTAATAATTTAATCTTTGTCTTGCTTGCATCTGTATTTGAAAAACGGATGTAACGTTTACTAGCCCTAATATTAACATTAACCCTAAGTTATGTTACATTACAGATGTAATACATAAGGGAGATGTAATGTGAGATTTGTTGTTCTCTGTAGGGTGTCTATGCTATAGTTGAGTTCTCCGAGTCACAGAACGCTCAGGCGGCTCTGGCACAGCTACAGCATCAGCTCAATGGTCTCAAGCTCCGTGTCAAGCCCAGAGAGAGAAAAGAGTTCAAACTGGCTAGCAGGGGGAAACGAGACTCCAAAAACACCCAGATCAGCCTGGACAAACTTAACTACGAGCTCTGCAAGGCTACGTCTGTAAGAGAGCGTTTCACATCCAGGCTGTGTTCTCTTGTCTATAAGCTTTTTCTACATTTTTAATGTGTGTTAATTTGTGTGTAAAAGGTAACTGAGCAGATGCAGAAGGTGGTGGAGAGTTTCGAGTTGAAAGAGAATGAGAAGAAAGTGAGAGATCTTCTAGTTCAGCTGCTACAGGAAGTCTTCACAGAGTTCTTCCCAGGTTCTCTCTTAACTGAAACATGAACAAGACAAGAGTGCCATAAAATAAACTTTCATCTTGTCTATTTTCTAAATGCATGTTATAAATCTTATTGTGAACAATTCATCTGTGCATGCATTTTATTTTTTTTTAATTAAATCCAATCAACTGATGCATAGAACCAAGTCCTTCCCTACATTTTTTTGTTTTTCGATTTTAATCAGTGCAGAAGAGTGCAACAGTGACCACACATCTTTTCTGCTGCATTGGTTTTAAATATTTTATTCCTAGTGATTTAAAACGATTCTTCAAAAAGTTGCTTTGTGTCATGTGTTACAGATTGCCAAATTGTGCCTTTTGGCTCCTCTGTGAACACATTTGGGATTCACTCCTGTGACCTTGATCTGTTCCTCGACCTTGAGAACACCAAAGTATTTCAAGCTCGAGCCAAGTCTTCTGAAGCGGTGTGTTAGCACTAATACTGGATGACTGTGACCTCAAACATCAAATAATCAAACTGTTTACTTCTGCCAGTATGTAAAATCTCTAAAACTGCCAATTTTCAGCAGACGGGAGAAAATCAGTCTGAGGATTGCCGTTCTGAAGACTCCATTTTGTCTGACATTGACCTGTCCACTGCCACTCCTGCTGAAGTCTTGGAGCTGGTTGCAGTCATTTTGAGAAAGTGCGTTCCAGGTGTTCACAAAGTCCAGGCCCTCAGCACTGCCCGACTACCTGTGGTCAAGTTCAGTCATCGAGAGCTCAACCTCCACGGAGACATCACCGTCAACAACAGGTTGAGAACAGTTGTTTTTGGCCACTTTGTGAGATGGAAAAACTTCGAGTATAGCACCCCACTGGGCAATCTCTGTCTGTAATGTTTTCCTTTCTGCACCAGATTGGCAGTAAGAAACACTCGATTTCTGCAGTTGTGTTCGGGCACTGACTCCAGACTGCGCCCCTTAGTCTACACCATTCGATTATGGGCCAAGCAGAAACAATTAGCGGGTAATGAAGCTGTGCATGACATAATATAATTCAGGAATGCAGGAACCACCATGATGCATGCTTTGAATTGTACGTTTACTATTTAAATAATTTATTATATTGTTTATATTACAACGTTGACACCTGATCTGTGTAATACCAAGCTTTATTTGTACTTGGCAGAATATAACTTTTAACTCAAAATATTATTTTGATTTTAGGGTAATATTATATGACCTGGACGTTTCTTGACAGTTTTGATGAGATTCACATGTACAGTGTTCTCAGTTTAACCGTATACATTTTTAATATTGCAGGGAACCTGTCTGGCCCTGGACCGTTGTTGAACAATTACGCTCTTACACTGCTGGTGATCTTCTACCTTCAGAATCGAGACCCTCCTGTGCTTCCCTCTGTGAACCAGCTCAAAAACATGGCCTGTGCGTTAACAAGGACTGCTCTTCATTTCACTCTCTTAATCAGTTGGTTTATCTGTATTTGATGACTTATTATATATTTTGTTGACTTTTTTTTTTAAAAGAAATATTACATCGGAAGTAATAGGATGTCAGACTAAACAGTATCTCTGTGAGATACTGAGAGCCTGAGATGCACATTAATAATGGTTTTTGTTTTTGCAGGTGAGGAAGAAGAGTGTATTATTGAAGAATGGGATTGTACATTTCCTAGTCAGCCATATATCGTACCACCCAGCAAAAACACTGAAGATCTCTGTAAGTACCACATACTGTATGCTTTATATTTTTATCACTTACTTAAACCGGGTTATGGTTAATATGCTGACAAAGCGTGTGGTCATGTAAACATGTAAAACTGTTTTCCTTTATCTGCGTACAGTTATAAACAGCTTCGGCATAATCTGATCAACATGGCTAGATTTTTGCCCAAATTTGTCTGACATATAAACATCGTAACTGCCATTCTATCAGCTTATAGACCTTAGTGCAGGCGCATATTGAATTGTATGCAGATGTAGACGAGGCTGTGAGGGATAGACTTGCTGCCTTTACAATGGTACATAGTGTATAAAGTTGCTAGGTCCCATAATTTTCAAAACTTGCAACCTTCAAAAATGTTTTGAGCCATTGAATACACTGTACTTTTGTCCCTCACAGCCTTGATGCTTAATTCGTCAATGAATAAATATGACATTACCCTGACTAAGGTCTATTGATGTGCACATCTCACTGTATATTCACATCCAGCAAGAATTGTTTCACAATAAAGGAGGAGGCAGTAAATTGTACACTGTGTGTGTTCTCAGGCAGCAGAAGGAGAAGTTGTACAGTCAAAAAAAAACTTGCAACACCTAGATTTGATGTTACTTTTATTTAAAAGTTGAATAAGCAGTATTTATTTTAAAAACAATATAAAGTATTCTTTTATTTCAATCTGCAGTCTAATGAAGGTTAGTAATAGATAAAATCGGTAAAAAAAATGAGTTAATATATAATTTTACCTGTTTGCAGCTCTATTAGATAGCTATTGTGAGCATTATACTAACTAGACTAATAAAATGAAAATTTAAATGCACAAGCAACATTTTTAAAATTACTTCATTTCTGAACAAAGCAGTAGCTTTATTTCATTCTAACTGGTAAACTTTTATAAAGGAGACGTAGAACCATAACACAAAAATTGCTTACAGTTTTTGCTCAGAACTAACTAATTCCCTTTTAATCCCTTGATATACATGATGCATAACTAATACTTTTAACTATTCATAATAGACAACATAATCAAATGACTCAATATTTTTAAAGGGGTCATATGATGCAATTTCAAGTTTTCCTTGCTCTTTGGAGTGTTACAAGCTCTTGGTGCATAAAGAAGATCTGTAAAGTTGCAAAGATTAAAGTCTCAAACCCAAAGAGAGATTCTTTATAAAAGTTGAGTCAACCACGCCTACCTAAAACGCCTCATTTAAACACGCCCCCACATGTCTATGTCACTGTGTGGGAAGATTTGCATAACACCGCCCAAATGTTCACGCAAAGAAAGAAGGCGTGACTTTTATTCTCGCTGTAGTATTGTTGCCGCCGTCACCATGTCGTGGAGTTGCTGTGTTTCGTTGTGAAAGCGAAACTACTTTGTTTGGCCTTCCAAAAGAGGACACGACTAGAAATCAGTGGTTAAGTTGTATTTACAACACTGTTCCAGAACAGTTCAACCCAAATATTCAGATGTGTCCTCCATAAAATGCAGCACATTTTATGGAGGACTGTTTCCTGATCCTGGTAGAGTAGACTACAATGCTGTGCACAAAGGCTGTTTCTATAAAGTGGGGCAGTTCCAACTTTGCAAGGACAGTCTGGCGCTTCTGACTCGCAGTCTGTAAGTACGTTTTCATATGTAAAGGATTTGCCACTGACGATTCAAATGTGAGTTTTGAGCAGTGTAGAGTAGCGTTTGTAATTTCTCTGATCACAAATGCAGACATGGTTTTGTTTACGCGGTGCGATACGCAACGTGTAAAAAGACAAAATAAGTCATTATAATCCGTAATTATGTCCCCACTGGATGCAACAAATGCCTCGTTTATAATGGGTTTTAATGTTTTCGTCTCGTCGCTCTGGCCGGGACATCACAGTATGGTAAGGGGTGTAACCTTTCCGTCACATGCTTGAGGTATTCGGCCAATCACAACGCACTGGATAGCTGGTCAGTCAGCGTACACCTCACTTTTCAGACCGATGAGCTTTGTAAAAATCAACGCGTTTCAGAAAGGTGGAGCATAGAGGAGCAACAATAATGTACAGTATGTGGAAAATAATGTTTATGCGGTTTAAGGTTAAAAAAACATTGCATTACACCAAATACACAAATAATTTTCTTTTTAGCATCGTCATATGACCCCTTTAAAGCAGTTATTGATTAAAATGTGTACATATGGCACATCCCTATTGCGTACTACAAAGTGGAACTTTTGTTTTTGAGTTCTCAAATCACTTACACGTGTTGCTGTTCGGGAGACATCAGTAGACTGTGCCTATGATGAAAATTGTCACACGTGATGTCTGCGAGATGGAGTTGAACATGGACAAGGTGTTGTTCTCCCTGTAACTTCCCCCATCTCCTTTCCCTCAGGCACTTTGCTTTTTGGATTCTTCACCTTCTACTCTAAATTTGATTTCTCTGCATCAGTGGTGTCTCTGCGAGACGGCCATGTACTGCCTATCACAGACTTCCTCGGAAGTGATGAGGAAGCGGTAAACACCACAGAGGCCGCTGGTCCCAAACCAAAACGCTCCTCTGCCCCTAAACTGGGGCCTATGAATGTCCTGGATCCATTTGAGCTGAACCACAATGTGGCCGGGAACCTTAATGAACGAACGCAAAAGAACTTCAAGAGGGAATGCTGCGAGGCTGAGAAGTACTGCCGCAGTTTGCAGTATAAGCACAAATCAACCAAGGGCAAATCCTGGGGCCTCGTGCGGCTCTTTGCAACGCCAAGTGAAGCCGGACCCCGTTCACAGGTCGAGACTGAGAAGATAATGGAAGTCAGCATCCCCTTCAAGGCAGCCGTTCTCCCAGAACCCTTGCGTGCCCAACTGGCATTGGCTGGGAAGGGTTTTAGAGGTCTTTGGTTTGCAAAGGTCTGCTCTGCTGTGCACATGGTGTTTGAAGAAATTTTAAAATGTTCCCCTTTAGAGGAAACTCAAAGTGTAGCTGTTTGTCAAAGTCTGGACAAAACCGACAGAGATGGAAATGAAATGGAGGTGAATAATAACCGAAGTGTAGAAGATTCTGGTCTACGAGCCAAAAGCGAAACTGATAAGAAGAGACCTCTTGCAGTGGAGGAGGGTCCATCGACCTCCACCGTTATACAAGCTAAAAGACCGAGACTAGAAGTTGAAATGGAGCACCTAGAGCCAGTCCAATGGACTTGGACTCAAAGAAACTGCGTTTGGGCAGGCCGACGAAAAGTGCGGAGAGATCTCTTGAAGACTAGTGATGTGACTTCCAAACCTGAAGGAGGCTGCATTGACATTGAGAGCAGGGTGACACAGAGCATTGTGGAGAACGAGGAGAAACTGCAAGATTTGTTGGAATTCAAAGTGGATGCAGAAGT
The DNA here is from genome assembly GCF_001515645.1 of Sinocyclocheilus grahami. NCBI lineage: Eukaryota > Metazoa > Chordata > Actinopteri > Cypriniformes > Cyprinidae > Sinocyclocheilus > Sinocyclocheilus grahami. Next base: position 772,575 of record NW_015505912.1, on the reverse strand, counting down.
TGTCGGCGGGAACGAAAGCACCAAGGTTGTCCTCCGTTTTCACCCCAGCCATGATTCTGCAGGCGTCTTTCAAGACTTCTTCCATTTTCTGGAGTCCTTCCTGCCTAAGATGGCAGAAACCATTCTAGAAAGGGAGTCATAATTTTTATTTTGTTCAATGTAATTTGTTTGAAATCTGCCGAAACTACAACTTTCAAACAGAGCTCAGAGGTCTACCCTTCTAAGTAAAATTTTTTTTAGTGAATTATTTTGAGAGTTTACCTATATTTTGCTTTTAGCATGGTCTGAGATCAAATTTATTTCCTGAATCAATTGGGTTTTATTTGTATTGTTTCTCCCATGATTTTGGCATGTTTGCCTCTCTATACTGTAAATATAATGAATGTGATCACACATTAAAGTTTGAACTGAAACTTTGAACTATCAACACCTGGACTTTGGCTTTCTTTATTAAACGGATAGTTATGATTTTAAAATCTGATTTGATGTGCTGCAATTGATTTGTTGTAAACAATCTGAAATGTGCATGCTTTTGTTAAATATTGATGAATATATGTTTGTTTAATACTCCAAATATTCCAAATACTGTCCATAACCTACAGTTGCTTTTATAAACTATACGATGTGCTGCAATTGATTTGTTGTAAACAATCTGAAATTCGCATGCTTTTAAAAAATATTGTTGAATATATATTTGTTTAATAATCCAAATTAATATTCCAAATAGTGTCCATAGCCTACAGTTGCTTTTATAAACTAGACATGTATCTTGGTGAAACGATAGTTTACATTTCTGTTATAAATTGTAGAAATTTACTTGGAAGTAGTGAACTAAGGTTCTACTAAAACTTGATCTTCATATAAATACATCATAAAGCCGGTATGACAGTTATTATATTTTAGTGGTTAGTGTGGTATCTACCTTACCTAATTAATATAAATAAGCAACGTTATCAATTATTCCTATTTATACAATGAACAAGAAATAAAGACCTAAATTACAGCCAATTAAGAGTCCTTGTTCAGTAAGTGATTGACAGTTGGTTTACATAGTTATCCACTTCTTTTTGAAATTCATTTGGATATTTTTCTTTACATTTTGAAACCATACTGATTTGATGATGATTAAGAAATTCAGAATCTTGAAGACAAAATACTAGCAGGTTAGACAGCGACATTGAGGACACCGAAAATATACAAAAACACATTTTATTTGAAGCTTTTATTTAAAAAGGAAGAAATGCAACACTTAATAAATCACCAGTTTTTCATGTTAGAATTGGTAAGTGACAAATATGGCATAAAATGCTCTCTTAGCAGTGATCATTTTTTTTAACTAATATGATTTCAGTCTTAAAACAAATGTGAGTTTAATATTTTTCCAATGTAAGACATGATGGTGAAAATGTACATGTATGGTAAAACAGAAATGACTCACCTGTGCTAAAATCAATGTGGATTTTCCCTTTAATTACTTTTTGCAGCTTCCTTTCCATGTTAATGTTCAGGACCTGTTCTACCCATCAGCCTGCTGTCCATATGGTGGACGTTATGGCCGTAAGACATGCTTAGAATGGAAAAGCTGTGAATACTCTGGAATGAGAATTCAGAGGCGTGTGCAGAGATAAATGACTGTAATTACACAATGAGGCATGCTGCTTCATTACAGCTGCTGTACATGACACTGGGGTATTAGTCACAAATGAACAGCTCATCCTGCCTTATTTCATGCAATCTGATATACATGCAAAAGTAATTAAGAGAGATCAAATGGAGGAGGTAATAAGACTTACATTCGTTTTTTTTTTTTTTTTTTTTTGGGAAATGTAGGAGAGATACACAAAAACTATATTTGCTGGTATTGAGCATGTGTAAGTGTGCAGTCTGCTTTACAGATGACCGGCTTTAGTTGTTGCATCAGAGGGGCCATTTAGGAAGAAGTCTATCAGTGTTTTAAATAAACAGATTGAGTAAACCCTTATAGACACACCCTGTCATCTCTTTAGACATTGATGCTTGCGTGCAACGTCCTGCACAAATATTGTATGGTGACATAAGTGTGATGTTCTTACTTTTATTGATTTATTAGTTCATCTGTTTCATACTTTAAAATCCTACACTGTAAAAAAAATTCCGTAAAATGTACGGTAAAAAATACGGTAGCAATCTTTTAGGTTTTATGGTTTTAACTTAAATTTACAGTTAAATACCGTAATTTCATTAACTGATAAAATTTTATTATATACCAACCTATTGAAGTATTGAAGTACTAAAATCAGTTTTGTACCTTTGTAATACACTGATAACCACCAAATGCAGGTGGTGATGAGAAAGTCACATGATGAACCAAAGCCCGTCACAAGCAGCTTTTAATTAATAACATATATAGAAGGTGCACATTGTCATTCACACAAACACTAAACACCATCATGGTAACACACATGAAACTGAAATAATGCAATAAACATTCATTTAACAACATTAGGTGTAACACACAACCCTAATATACAAAACTGATAAGAAAAAACTAAGAAGAAACATAGTTATTTCAACAAAAAAACATCAAATTTGAAATGTAACGCAGGGAATTCTGGGAATGTCAATTTACGGTTATTCACTGTAAATTATATGGTCTTTTTCACTTCCAAAAACGGTATACTACCGTAAAATTAATGTCCAATACATGTAATGTCCAATACAGTTTTTCACCGTATATAGTAGGGGAATTTACCGTTAACCATTTAGCAGGTTTTTACTGTAGCATTTTTACAGTCTTTTACCGTTAAATTCACGGTCATTTTTTACAGTGTATGCTTTCTTAACCCTAGAATGCTCCCCCAAACAACCAAATCTTTTATTAAACTTTCTTTGAAAATAAATCATTAAGTAATATTTAAATAGTTAAATACAATAAGTAATTAAATTGACCAAATATTAATCATTCACGTTACTATTGAAATATATTTTAAGTAATTTAGAATACTCAGCTTTTAGGTTTTAATGCGGTTTATGTTTTTAAACATGACTTTTTTTCTTTTTTTTGAGACAAATTAATTTTGATTCCAATTTTCCTTGTTTATTAAATATAAATAAATATATTTAGTTGGGAGTTGGTTTGTATGCTAAATAAACCCTAAAGATGTTGGACAGTTTGTTAAAAGGTCTTTTCTTTGGTCTTATCTCGCTGGTTTTTTGTCAAAACCTATGATTTATAAATAAAGCTTCCAATTAATGTAATTTTGTACAGTGCATTGGAAAATTTGAAATGAATATGTTATATGTTACAATATCTGATTGGCAGTATATCATATCACTGATGCAGACTTAATGAATCGATTTGGACCTGTTTAATTATATTAGGTTGCATAACCTTAGGTTTATGTGTTAATATTTTACAAACAGTATTAATAAGGCTGAACATTTCAAGATTTAATCTCCCACATTTACATTGATCAAAGTGGGGATCAAATTTTTCTACATTCAATTATTTTTAGTAACATGCCAGGATATGTTTTGACATAAGAAAACAATATCTCACGGGTTTATTTCATAGTAAAATAAAGTGTCGATGGAAGTAAAATTTTTATAAATATTATGGGTACTGATTATGTATGCAATCTTGCCTCAACAAGAAAAACCAGGAAGCGAATATGAAAATTTAGTCTTGAAACATTTTCTTATGCCAAAACTCACAAATGACAACTAGTCAGGTTACGTTTATGGAAATCAAAAATAGTTATTCTGGCAGTCTTAACATATTTTATTGCTGAAAAGTGGAGACATCTCTACCTCATAATTATTTAATGGCAACAAGTTATTGATCCTGGGCCAATCACAAAAACAAATTTAACCCGTAAATCTTTAATGGCACATCAGCTGGTATTTACTTGTTTTAATTAGATGCTAACCGAAAAAGAAAGAGTTACGTGGTTCTGTAACCTGAGGTCAACTCTCTTGGGAAATCAGTTGTGTTGTGAGGCAATGTGAGTCATATAAGGGGTTATATTATTTATAGTATGCAGATTTGCAACAGATTTGTTGTTAACTGTTATTTATCTCCCAGTGAAGAATTAAGTTACGTCATGTCACTAAAACAGCTACGCAATAGAGAGCATTTAGAAGTGTGAAGAGGACATTTATTTATCAATTTACTGTGAGTAGCCAGTGTCTTCAGGAACGCTTGAAGACCCTTTCCCAGACTCAAGAACAAGTTTTTGGAAGTGTTACAAAATACAAATATATTTTGCATGGTTAACCTTTGCACAGTTTAACAGTGGAAGTGTTCCCATGACTCATTACTAATCTAGTTTACAAAACAATGTGTTTTGTCACAGTGATATACTTGTCTTTATTTGGTGTGTAATGGATGGAATTTTCAAATAAAATATTTTTATTTTAATATTTTTTTTCATATGAAATTCCCAATTTATCCCCTTTACATTTTATGGAGGTATGTAGTGTAAAAATGATTTAATTCTACCTTTTTTATTTATTTATTTTATTCTATGTATTTTTTCATAGAGTAAAGCTTCATGCATTGTTCTAAAAATAAATAAATAAATAATAATAAAAAACAGAATTTGTCTCTGCACTTTCTGTTCAATCTGTTAAGAAATAAAAACATTATTTTTAGCCACTTTTTGAAATAAGTAAATTGCGTTTTAGTAGTTTTAATAACTCTAAATAACTATTTGCTAGGCTGTTACCACATGTTTTACATTTTTCAATAATATTTTATGAATAAGTCTCTGGCAAAACATTTGTTCACCGCTAATTTGAATATATGAATGGATGTGTTCTATATATTTGTGGTCCTATGATGGTGGTTATGGCCCTTATTTGGATATAAGATTGGAAAATATGAGTTTAGCAGTAACCCTTTCAAAAGAAATTATAATAAAACTTCCTGAGAATGGGGTCTATTATTAGAACTTTAATAAAGATGAAATCAAATCAGTGCAGGACTACAATACTTCTAATGAGTTTATAAAGTTTCATCATTAAAACAGTATCGATTTTCACTATGACCTTCATCATTGTAGCAGCTTACATTACAACATGACCACTCACTGAGGTCTATGTTAAGTTTCACATATATGCAATGTCCATTAAAGTCATTCAAATCACTGTGTTAAACTCACTGGAAATGCTCCTGCTCTCTCTAATGTCTTATTCTTAGACATTACGCTATCAGTCTTATACTTTGTGTCTCTCATGTAATCAAACTCTCTCAGGCCGTTTCTCTCTGAACTGAATCAGCTCGTGTAAACATGCTAGGCTGCTACCAAAGCACTCTGCTCACATTAGCGAGGCCATAACGCATGATAAGACTGATAATAATTCCATGTTTTCCTCTTGGTTCCCTGTAACATTATCCCTGAGACAGGAGGACAGCCATAAATGCAGGAAGTTTCAGGATTTTGTGCACGTAAGTGGAAGACACACGGTAGCAAAGTTAAAACAATGAACGATTTTCATAAATGGTCATAAATGGCTTTTTACTGATAGAGTTCTTCTCTTTGGTTCCTTTCTGTCTGAGAGATGGCAGTGAACTTCTCTTGCCTCTGTCTGTGTGTGTCTGTTTTCCATGTGTTTTTTCTGTTTGCTATAGGCTTCTCACACAACCATAGACTTAGCCAAACATAGCTTAATACATGTTCACCATAAAATGTTTTGTAATTGATATACTCTCAAAGAAAATTGCATAAAATAGGGCCCAGTGTACTGTTAATATAAAGGAATTCTCTTTATTGATTCTGTGTTGATTTTGACAGGTGTTTCACCTGTAATTTGAATTACATGTTGACTTGCATTGCAAATGTATTGTGTTGTAGAGTTGTGTTGTAAATTTAACAGAGATGGTACTGGTATTTTTTCCCCCCTTACAATGTAAATATATGCAAGTCAAAGGTTTGAACACACTTGACTGAATTTGTGTTTCTCATAATGTTAGAAGCCTTCGAAATGCTCACATTTGTAACTATATATATATATATATACATATATATGCAATATCTATGAGTCGCAGCGCGATATGGCTGTAGTTCATTTACTTTAGTAGTTCAACTCAAATTGTGAAACTCATGTATTAAATAAATTCAATGCACACAGACTGAAGTAGTTTAAGTCTTTGGTTCTTTTAATTGTGATGATTTTGGCTCACATTTAACAAAAACCCACCAATTCACTATCTCAACAAATTAGAATACTTCATTTTTAGTGAATTGTTGGCCTTCTGGAAAGTATGTTCATTTACTGTACATGTACTCAATACTTGGTAGGGGCTCCTTTTGCTTTAATTACTGCCTCAATTCGGCGTGGCATGGAGGTGATACCAAAGAACCAAATGGTATAAGGAGCCCATATAAGCACATATGAAAGAAAAAGAAAATCTGAATTTTATAGTATGTGTACAGTGCAACAGCAGTGAGCTTTTTTTTACATTTTAGAGAAGCCAAGTTGCCATACCAAACAGGACCACATGGAGATGCCAAAAAAAAAAAGTAAATAAAAAACTATATGCTGACTGCATATATCTACTACAGTACACGGATCCATTCCGTATAACTAAACACAGCAACATAATCAAAACATTATCGAGAATGTGTGTGGAAACAATGTGAATGTAAGGAAATGTCTGTGCCTGTGCATAAATACAATGTGCGATCAGTGCGTCAAGAGCACATTATTATAACGGACTGACGCATGCTTACTGTACGACTCCTGTATGCCACCGCAATCGTCTTTACCTTGATTGCAGTCTTCGTCCATCAAATCTTTACTAGCGAGACTGGTTATCCAGTCGAGAAAACGTAGTTTGCGTCTCATCTGGCCATACAGCGGTGGGATGTGTTGACAATCCGTTCAGTCTGTACTTCACACAGCGCTCTTCAGAGACAATCACAGAATATAACAGCTCATGTTTAAAAGCGAAACACTGGAATGAATAATTCACTTAAAACGCAACCCGAGTCTCTGTTCTCTCTGCAATCTCTGATGTAATCAGCCTGGTTTCCTTTATATTAGCACTGTTTTGGACGGATTGTTTGAATGCATTTGCTTACTGGATCACTGGACTGAAAACTTTCCCGGAGTTTAGCGGCTTAAAATGATCTAATCGCAAGCAGAGAAGCAAAATTGGGTTAAAGGGTTAGAATAGAAATTGTGCTTCAGAAATTTTGCGTTAATTGCGTAAAATCATTTTAGCGCGTTAAGGATTGTAAAATTAATCGCATGCGTTAACACATTAACGATGACAGCCCTAATATATATATTATTTCGAAGGCGTTTTGAAGGCTTCTAACATTATGAGAAACATAAATTGCAGGAAGTTTCAGGATTTTGAGCACGTAAGTGGAAGAGACACGGTAGCAAAGTTAAAACAATGAACAATTGCTCCGCAGAAAGTCCAAAACGAACTCATAGAAGTAATAACTTATGACATGCCAGGAAAGCCCTAATATGGACAAAAGCATCCGTATATCGCTGTAGCTAAGCTGAATTCAACTGTAATTGCAATGGTAACCTGTAATTTCCTCAGAATGGGATTACTATAATACTAATTAATTAATATATAGTGTTTGTGCCTTAGTTTATCACCATTTTGCATTTTTCAAATATCAAATAATACATGTAGATTTAATTAATGTAGTCATAACTGCATAAAATTAGAAAGTAATAAGAAAATACACTATAGTGTATCATTTCAGAACAATACTGATGCTTCGTCACACTTCAACATGTTAGTTACCCTCAAAAAGCACCAATTAGACATTCGGTGTAAACTGTTTATATGAATATGTAATTAAACTGTTTAATCAAACATGTTCCTTAAATTATACATATGGTTCATTTGATATTTTAAAGACAAAAGATTCAGTCACAGCAAAAGGAAAAGGTGT
>NW_015505912.1:760776-763736 GCF_001515645.1 Sinocyclocheilus grahami | reverse complement strand
TATATATATATAAACAAAACTCATGCAGTAGCCTATTTATTTATTTATTTATGCGCTCTTTGAAATATGTATATCAGTTCCATACAACTGTGACAATGTTGCAATTTTGTGATAGGATTAGGGGTAATAATTTAAAAATCAGCCCCTAAAAAACTGATTTGTTGATAATGTGAATATTGGTGTGGATGTGTCTTATATTATTATCCTTCAGTGGTGCTTATGGCCCTGGTAGTTTGGATCTGAGGTGGGAAATTATAGTTTTCAGTAGTAAACTTTTTAAAAGAGATGACAACTGTAATTGCAATGGTAACCTGTAATTTCCTCAGAATGGGATTACTATAATACTAATTAATTAATATATAGTGTTTGTGCATTAGTTTATCACCATTTAGCATTTTTCAAATATCAAATAATACATGTAGATTTAATTAATGTAGTCATAACTGCATAAAATTAGAAAGTAATAAGAAAATACACTATAGTGTATCATTTCAGAACAATACTGATGCTTCGTCACACTTCAACATGTTAGTTACCCTCAAAAAGCACCAATTAGACATTCGGTGTAAACTGTTTATATGAATATGTAATTAAACTGTTTAATCAAACATGTTCCTTAAATTATACATATGGTTCATTTGATATTTTAAAGACAAAAGATTCAGTCACAGCAAAAGGAAAAGGTGTTACATATGATGGTCTACTTATGAATAATGTAACTAATAAAGCAATAAACTAACTGTTTTCTCTTTTAACATGTGAGAAATTATACTTGCCTAATTTTGTTTTCCTTTTCTAATCTGTTTATTTTGTCATGTCTGTTCTGTATGCCACTCCCTTTCCTCACATATAGTTTTATGATTCTTCATATAATTTAATTTTACGCCTAGTGGAATTATTACACATAATGCCACTAAAACCTGAAATCAATACAATAACAAGCTCCATAATAAAAAGGTGTTCCTGTTATTGATCAGAAAATATAACACCATACATTTTCATATGAAAGTGTCTACATTCAACATGCATAGCGCTCTCTGATCAAAAAGTGTTTTCTGTTGAGTTCAACCGAGCATTTCACGGCAATCACAGCATCACAGATGACATTATTCACTGTCTGGTATTTGTGGAGTTATCATAGCATAAATATTCATCCAGTCAGTTTGTGCTTGTATTATCTGCCGTGGCTTTCTCAGTGTTTGTTCATACTGATAAGCTGAAGTGTGAGTATCAGTATCTACTGTGTGTTGTGTTCTCCTGATTGACTTTTATGGTTGCACAGGTTGAGCGACCATGGAGTGGGCAAATCCAGCCACAGAGACAATGCTAAAGATTTCACAAAAGAAGCCTCAGTAGGACTAAATCTTCCTGTAAATTGTATACGTAGTATAAACAGAGAAATCAGCAATCTGTACCAGCAGATGAGTTCTTACACATTGTAGGCTGATCATATTTATGTTTGATAAAGAAAATATCCTCAAGAAAAAAGCAATGTGCAGAAGGCCACTGACATTTATGCAATTTGTATGCCTTTTATTAGCGGCCATGAACTTGAGGATTTACACTTTAATCTATTCCTGCATTTATGGAGCTCAGAGAAAAATTGGCCAGGTGTCTTTAAATGCAACTATACAACCTGATTTCACTGGAAAATGTAACTATTTTATGAGGTGGCAATTTCATATGAATTCATTTGATACGAACTGTACAAAAATTGTACACCCCATCAATGGGGTGTAAGCAGATTGCACAAAAACATGAATAAGTGACATTCAAATTCCTACAAATTCATATATGAATATGAATATTCTACCAGCAAAAGATGATATGTTGGAGGAAGATTTAATATGTAGACTAATTACTCAGTTGTTGAGTGAAGAATAGGAGGTATTAGTAGAGTAGAATTAATTAATTCATTAAGGAGTTTGGAGAGTGGACAAAACATTTCAATTGTCCTGAAGTCAATGGGTTTTTTAAAATAGCTTTTTTAATGGTTTTGAATGTTTTTTGGTTAAATTCCTGAAATAAGGAAGATATTTTCATGTTTTATTCTACAGTCACAGAAGAGGAGGAAAAGTTAGTCCGGTGCGTAGATCCAAAAGCAACATGAAGCCAGCAGAAAATGTTTTATTCTACGACAGAAAATAAATCAGTAATACCCCCTTTTAATATTTGTTTTGTAATTTTAAAGTTTTTACTTGTCGGTTGCTAACCAGTGCCTAAATGGGACTACAGATGTTGTCGGGGACATTAAAAGTCATAATGCCGAAACTCATCTACTCACTAGTCCGCTTTCACAGCCTCATTATGTTTATAATCTTGTAAACTATTCTAACTCAGACTTTCAGGGAAATGGTATCATAAGCTTAATGGTGGTGGTGATGTTGAAGTTTATAACCTATGTTTAGCTTTTTACTTATGGCCATAGTAGGCCTATTTAGGCTTGTTTAGGCCTATTTAGTCATAAAGTTGTGTTCATAAACTTTTGTGAGTCACAGAGATTGTTTACTGCAATAAGAGCCAATGACAAAATTGTATTGGGGTTTTAAGAGGAAGAGTGATGCTAATTTCTGAGCTGACCTAAAAAATAATCACTGCAGCAATCTATTAACATTAGGATGTAAACAGGGGAGAAAAAACTACAGAAATATGTAAACGCAAGTCCGATCTCATGAGAAAATGTAACTATTTAACGAGGCGTTGATTTCAAATGAATTTAACTGTATGATGTGTTTGTATGAAATCGTGCCATTTTAGAAAAAACTAAAACAAAACATAAGCATGACGCTCCTAATCGTCAGTGGGGTGTAAGCAGGTCGTACAAATTCATAAATTAGCCACCAATTCCCCAAAACGTAAAATAACGGCTATGAGATTGTGTTGATTTTTCTGTTCATTCCTAATATTGAAATTTTTATTAAATTTCCCAAATTCCCAACAGTTACGCCAGAATAGAATTT
>NW_015505912.1:755101-760187 GCF_001515645.1 Sinocyclocheilus grahami | reverse complement strand
TTTTTTTTTTTTTTTAATTAGATGTTGTATTTGGAAATTTAGACAGTAAGGTAATCAAATCCCCATTTTCGTTCACAAAATATCAAATGGTGAATGAAAAGGTCCATAAACCACCAAGGCTGCATGTTGTTTTTACCACATCAGGGGAGTTTTTATAGTCTCAATGCAAAGCAATTTGATCAAATCAAAGTATACGAAAAATACAACAGTGTTTTGTTTCCATATAAATAGCCATTATTGTAAAATTCGACTGATGTGTGTGTGTCTTAAAACACAGCTGATCCAATCAGAATTGAGTATCAAATCAAAACTAGAGTGTTACTTACAGTTCTGGCCTGGGTGCTTATTAGTTAATATATCATTCCAGTCAAGTCGAAATACAGTATCTAGACACTGTGTATATAACTGCACAGGACCCATTGACAACTATTATCCTACATGTTTACATGTCAGAGACTATATCTTCTACTGGGAAAATGCCAGTAAATTTGCCTAAAATATTAAGTTTGAATGAAATTTTGTGTAATTAGTATTTTTATTATGCTCCAAGCATGTTATAAAACCAATAAGGCACTTACGGCTGTGAATATACTCATGCATGTTGGGTTTAACCAGTGCCCGTTACAATGCTGATATTCACGATATTTACCTTATTGCTGAATTATGTAACGGTGTTAAATTGACAATACTATATAAAAAAATCACAATACTCAATTTTATTTTAACCATTTTAAATGCTCATCATCAACTGCTGAGATTAAAAAAAATAAAACTATTGGCTGGACCAGTATTTGAATTACCCAGTCTCAATTTATTCAATTTGAATCCATATTATACAGTAGTCTTGTTAATGTTCAGAGTATCATAGATATTGTGATAATAGAGTTGGATGGCTCGTGCCAATGACTCATTAGTTTATCATTAACACTCTAGTTGTGTGTAAGTGCTGGGTGGGGTTTGGACCTCCCTCTGGGGTCTCATGAGCTATAAAAGAACCATGGTCTGGTGAGAGAGGAGCAGATCAACGCCAACAACCAACGTCAGATCTACACAATCCTTCTGGGCCTGAACATCTACTGCAGAGTAAGTAGCATTCTGCTTCTTTCACTCTTTAAAGCAAAGATATGAAATAGCCTTTAACTGATGACTTTAGCTGAACTTCAACATAACGTCATCAGAATCAGGACCACGGATAGCTCCATAACAAATACATTAAGTGATCTATTGAGGCTATCAATAGACCAAGAGTAGAAAATTTACAGCAAATGTTTAATAGTATATTTGAAAGTTTTGTCGACTTTGGCACTTGCTCTTCAAAGTCCATCTGATTCAAAAGTACATCCTACTTGTATGAATCCAAAAGGTTTTCTGTCTGTGTCGATCAGATGGCGAGTGCACTGAGATCCTGGACCGTGCCGCTGGCTCTTGTGCTGTGTGTCATTGTGTGTCTCAGCAGCCTGGCTGAAGCTTACCCGCCCAAACCAGAACCTCCAGCGGGAGATGTGGGTCCAGAGGACATGGCCAAGTACCACACGGCTCTAAGACACTACATCAACCTCATCACACGACAGAGGTGAGACTAGAATTACCTGTTCATTACCTTTGTGTAATTACATGTGTCAGAGCAGATTGTGGCAGATCAATCAGTATTAGAGGCTAATAGTACTGATTACTTAATAATAACTTTCATTACAAACACATGGCTTCATCTTGAAAGTAAAACATCCACAGATATAGCAGAAAAAATCTAGGTCATGTTTGCATTTCTTCTGTCACTGGCTATCATTTTAACCTTGAAATCAGGATTAGGCATAAAATAATGTATTCAGAATCATTAATAAATGTGAAAATTGGCTAAGATTTGAACAAATAGTCCTAATCTGGCTCAGAGAAAGATAGGAATCATGTCGAAAGCATAAATGCTATGAAATGCACATCATGCAGGCACTATTTTTGGACTTAGCTGGCCAAAATTAGTAAGAAACTAGTATTGGATTTCATTCAGCAAATATAATGGGTAATGTTATTGATCAAACATTAAATATGCAATACTTCAGAAAGTACATTAACTAAATGGAAATGTCATGAAACTTACATTTTTGTTTAATATATTTGGTAACACTATTTGTTAACATTAGTGATCATGAATTATAAATAAGCAGAAATGTACAGCATTTGGTAATGTAGATTAATGCTAAATTCTTAATATGTACATTTGAAGTTATATTATAAATGAACATATGTTAATCTATTATAAATAAACATCAAACACTGAAAAAATAGTATATGTATAAATTAACATTAACCTAGATTAATAATGTTTGTTCATGTCTCATTATTGTAAGCTATTAAAAAGTGTTCCAGTTGCAGTGTTCCAGTCACTAGAAAGAATTTCTGTATAAATTGTTTGTAAAAGCATCTTGCATAAATCATCACTGGGCTGAATGTGACAAAATACGTAAGAATGATTTTACAAACAATTTATACACAAATTTGTTCTGCTTGTGTTTATTGATTGAAGCCTATTCAGATGATTCTTGAAACATGATTCTGTAGGAAATCAGCAGAAAACAGCTAATGGCCAAACAAAGATTTTCAGATGATAATGGAGAGTATGATGCTTATATTAATGGCACCATTTCTAGCGCATCTCTCTCATATTGACGTCATTTACTGAACCACTGTGTTGCAGTTTTTTATATCCCATTTTCCAGTCACTGGGTTATTACTTGAGCCTGTATTAGATTTGTTTAAATATCTCTTACAAAAAGTACTATAGCAGATACAGTTATGATATTAAATGTTAATACCATATTAAACATGATAATGGAGAGTATGATGCTTATATTAATGGCACCATTTCTAGTGCATCTCTCTCATATTGACGTCATTTACTGAACCACTGTGTTGCAGTTTTTTATATCCCATTTTCCAGTCACTGGGTTTTTACTTGAGCCTGTATTAGATTTGTTTAAATATCTCTTACAAAAAGTACTATAGCAGATACAGTTATGATATTAAATGTTAATACCATATTAAAAATAAAATATAAACAAGATATTTTATTTCAGTTAGTGGCCAACAAACATTTCTAATTTTCTTTTAGTTTAAGTTGATTTACTAAAATGACTAAAAATAAAACGGAAGTAAAATTGATTAAATATATGTGTGTATATATATATATATATATAGACATTTAAAAAATGTAAAAAAAAAAAAAAAAAAGGACAAAAACATACAACAATAGTACTAATACTTTAGCTAAATTTATTCTTGGTTTATGCTAAGGTTCTCAAGATTATTATTGTTTATAAGGCTCTATTATTTGTAAAGCTGCTTTGAGGAATGCTGAAAGCACTAAATAAATCAATTGAATTGATTTGAATTTAGTCCCAATGAGCAATGCAAAAAGGTTCCCAGGTGAATAAACTCAATCTATTTTGCAGTTTAAACAAAACCATTTGGTGTGTGTGTGTGTGTGTGTGTGTTAATGGTTTTACCAAATTGTGCGTTGCTATGTTTTTATCTGAACATTCACATCTTGGGCTGAGTTGCCAGATATCCTTCAACGTGTACGTAACCCCTCATTATTGTGCTGTGTGTTAAAATAGATTGTTATGAAGTGGGATTAACATGTCTGGTAACGTCTCTGATGATGCATGCTAGAGATGTACCCTGATATTTTCTGCAACAAGTTAAAAGGCCGCAATTAAATGACGATCATGTGTTATTTTGGTTCTGTTGCTTCTTGATTTCCTTATATTTGTGAATTTATCTACAATTATCTGGAAGATCACTCTCTTTCAGTTAAATCAGGAAGTTGGATTGTAATTCTTTTTGGTGATGTTTGTTCAAGCCAGCATCACTAATACTATTGCTCATATTTAGAGTAATGAACAAACACTAAGCATGTAACTTGTGCTACAGACTTGAATGACGCATCAAATCATGCACAATTCATTCTCATACATCTGCTCATTCTTCAGATATGGGAAGCGATCCACCCCTGAGGACGCTGTGGCTGAACTGCTGTTCGGTGAAGATGAACAGGACGTCAGGCCCCGGTGAGCAGCGAGGGAACATGCTGGAATATCTTTGTTTCTGTAGTTTTGTATCAGTGCATGTTATATTTAATTACAGAGATACAGATACCTGCTCAGTCAGTCACAGTCAGTCCAGAGACATTCAGACAAACCCCTGGTGGAGATATTGAAATGATTGTTTTTGTTTCTGTGCAGTGTGGAAGACTTGTTATGGTGATGTGACTCCTCTCTCCTTCTCTGTGGCTGGTGCAGCGGCTTTCTTCATCCATCCATCTCTATGATAATAAATGAGTTTACTGAACAGCAGAAACCAGCATGAGCCAAACCCTCATTAAAATGAGGCTCCAAAAACACCTCTTGATATGTACATCTCTATCAGCCTATTTCTCTCTCTCATTCTCTTCCTCTCTCTTATGATTTGATTTATGCTTTGTGAAAGACAATTGTAAATAATTTATTATTCACTGACAAAATTGACAATAATAAAAAAAATACTGAGTGCTGAACCCTTGATCCCTCTCTTTATTTTTTACCTATTCTTAAATAAAGACAGATTGTGTCTGAACTAGTACATCGGTATACTACGGTGGCCGAGAAGTGCTAAACAAATCACAATTCTGAAGACAAAATAACAAATTACAAATGCAAATGCAAGTCTAAAAAACAAAATAACAATTCAGAATGCACAATAACAATTCAGAAAACATTATAACAAGTCAGAAAACACAATGACAAATTCGAAAACAAAATAACAAGTCAGAAAACACAACGACAATTCAGAAAAACCGGATGAGGTAGGTATAGTTTGAGACAGTGCCATTGGTTTGGGATTACTCACCGCTGACTGGACGAGACATCTGTCAATCAGCGTATACAGGGAAGAACCAGCCGAAGAACAGCAGAGTCGTGGTAGAAAGTTCGGAGATGGTATTAAAGTAGCTCAGTTTAAATGTATTGTATGAATTGCCTTTACTATGGAATAAAAAATACGGAGTGTATATTTACATTTAGTTAAAAGTGGCTGTAAATCATCAGCTCCAGTG
>NW_015505912.1:752856-754822 GCF_001515645.1 Sinocyclocheilus grahami | reverse complement strand
CAATAATAATGTATTGAGTGTAAATTATAATTTTAATTATTACATGGATGCCACCTTTTTGGTACAATAAAGCCCTCCCTACATCTACCCTAACCCTACCCCATACTTTATTTTCAACTTTTTGATTATTTCCTTAATTTTCATTGAAAATAAATGCCTTTACGATGTGATACGAGATTTGAAAATGGAGAAAAAAAAAGTTCGGCAAAAGGCGGGATCGCACCCCGGTCGATCGCGTCAAAAAGACAATAACAAGCACTTATCCATCTGCGCCACTGGAGCTGACATGTAATGGCCACTTTTAACTAAATGTAAATATACACTCCGTATTTTTTATTCCATAGTAAGGGCAATTCATACAATACATTTAAACTGAGCTACTTTAATACCATCTCCGAACTTTCTACCACGACTCTGCTGTTCTTCAGCTGGTTCTTCCCTGTATACGCTGATTGACAGATGTCTCGTCCAGTCAGCGGTGAGTAATCCCAAACCAAAGGTGCTGTCTCAAACTATACCTACCTCTTCCGGTTTGTCTGATTTGTCGTTGTGCTTTCTGACTTGTTATAATGTTTTCAGAATTGTTGTTGTGCTTTCTGAATTGTTATTTTGTTTTTTAGACTTGCATTTGCGTTTGTAATTTGTTACTTTGTTTTCAGAATTGTGATTTGCTTTGCACTTCTCGGCCACCGTAGTATACCACTAGACGGAGGAAAATCAACAATATACATTTTTATTTGGCCATCATCGTTGTTTCATGAATGAGTTTGGAACTTTTGGTTTTAATTGTAAAATAAAAAAACACTATTTAAAAAAACCCATTACCATTCATATTGCACTGAACAAAGAAGCATATTTTATGGACATTCTTTAATGTACTTTTAAAGTTCCGTATAAATACCTTGCTATAGCCTGTGCGCAAAAACATTGTATCAAATGTCAAACTAAAAATATTTCTATTTATCTAATGTTTTATATATCTCTCTTGTAAATGAAGACTAAAATACTATGAATAAAAATAGTCCGCGACTAAAAATCTCCCATGCTATTACCATACATTTGGACATGTAGAATGGTTATGCCCCTTTTTTATATTTCAAATAGCTTACCTAATGATTCAGTACTATGGTACCGCCACAAGAGTTTATTTTTTGAAAAATAACCAAACTTGCTCTTGGGTTAGAGTTGTTATTAATAGAATAAATAATTAATATCATCTAAAATAGAGAGACTGCGGTATATGGTAAATTGCTTTTAAAGCTGTAAAGGTCTGAGTGATTTGAGACTGGGTAGAAGAGGTGATGTGGTGGGGTCCGCAGAGAGGCGTGGAGTGTGCTGCCCCTTTAAGACTCACAGCATCTCAATACAACAAAAGCGCATCGCCGCCGGTCAGAGACGAGATGTAAAGCGGTTACACAGGTTGTTTACATCTTCGTTGAATTTATAAGGTGATGAGATACTGACTAAATAGATTATCTAGTTTAAAGTGCTCTATGTGATAATATTTCTGTCTATTAGACTCACTGGTTGTTGGTTTATCAGGTTTGTTTGCGGTAAATAAGACGTGAATTTATTAATGGTTCGAGAGCCGATGGATTAGCCTACGCGTTAATTCAGCGACCAGCATCATGACCACCGTCTGCAAAACGTGAAAGACGTGCACTGCTGGTTTATTTCACCCTGTCAGACATCACAGGTGAGCCAAAGACGTTATAGAGTTTGATTTGAACTGAATTTGAATCTTATTTGACTAATGTCAGTGTTTATATAAGAGATTCGCACAAAAATACCATGCTATTACATGGGCTTTTCTGGAGATTTGCTACCAGGATAGTATTAGATTTTTTAAAGAAGGCTAGATAATGGAAATTATTCAGTGCCATGTGTTTTACTGTCTGATACCAACACTGTACCATACCTCGCATAACCAGTGTTGGGGGTAACGCATTACAAGTAACGCGAGTTA
>NW_015505912.1:743799-752161 GCF_001515645.1 Sinocyclocheilus grahami | reverse complement strand
TATATATATATATATATATATATATATATATTTATATATAAATATTACATAAAAAAATAGAACAAATATAATTCTATTTTGTATTTTATTAATATGATTTTTTATTTTATTTAATATTTTTTATACTAATTATACATTTCATAGTGTTTTTATGTATTTTTATATTTATTCCAAAATAATAACTAAAGGCAGTAACAATTTGAACAATATTCTGGAAACAGTTTACAATAATGTTTCATTAGTTAACTACTTTAGTTAACATGAACTAAGAATAAACAATAGCCTACTTCTACATCATGTATTAATCTTAGTTAATATTAATTTCAACATTTACTAATGCATTTTTAAAATCAAAAGTTGTGTTTGTTAACATTAGTTTATGCACTGTGAACTAACATGAACTAACAATGTATTTGTATTAACTAATGTAAACAAAGATGAATAAATACTGTAATCAATGTTCATTGTTTGTTCATGTTAGTTAACTCATTAAATGACACCTTATTGTAAAATGTTATCAATATTTTTTATTTGTGAACTGATTTTCAGCTGGTCTTTTTAATAGTCAACTTATTTCAGGTCATCGTCATGAAGCTCTGTAAACACTGCCACAGACACAAAGATATATCTTTCAATTCATCACGCTGCATGCTCACAAAAAACTGACGCAGCCATCATATTTTCAGGCCATTTCAAGTTTTGTTTTGATGTGATACAAAGTAGTGGTATCTAAGCGGGAGAGTTGTTTACTTACTTTATAATTAGTCAATAACGCCATCATTTTCTTCTTTCAGACCGAGAGCTTGCAAGAAAAATAGAGGCGGGATTTATCACACTAACCAATCACATCCAATCATAACCGATCATATCCAATTAGAGGCATTGCCTCCTCTCACGTGACTTTCCCCCATTTGTTTCAATGAGCCTCCAGAAAAGTCATAGCACGCTTTGGGGTCTCTGTAGAAAGTCTATGGACCGAAGGGAGGCAAGCCTCCGCTGTAACTTTACCTGCGGGTGGCGCTGTTGGACAGTGTTACTTTATAAAAACGAGTGACTTTTAGACTCTTAAAGGCAGATTGAGGGATTTCTGGTAGCCAATGTTTATATTTGAAATCACCAAAACAAACACGCCCCTACCCCAAAAGGGTCTTGCCCCTATTTTGATAACTCCGCCCCACATATATGAACGCAACCCAGGCAATGATTAGTTCTGTGAAACAAAGCAAAACCAATGTTACACCGTGTCTACGGACGTGAGCGGCGCGGCGCAACAAATCCCCGACAGAAAACTGCTGCCGGGTTCTATTTATGACGTGCTGACACACATTTCAAATGGTTTTCTACGGTCGTTTGAGCGCGTCCAGTGTAGGCAGACTTTAGCTGTTGTAGACACGGTGTTACTCACCTATTGAGAAGAAACAAAGCAACATCGGCGTCCGATCGCAGGCCTCCACTCCTTGAGTTCTTTCCAGCGCTGGAAAGCTGATCCAATATTTACACGGGTCCTACTTCTTGCCTTATCGTTCCACAGACGTTTTCCTCTTTTGTTTTTAATCCACCATCTCTATCTTTCTGTCGCTCGGCTCGGCTAATGTCCGTCCCGTGCACTGAACGCGCTCTGCTCCACATCACGAGTAGACATGCCCCTTATTGCTGATTGGCTGCAAGTTTGTTTTGCAATTCGGCCCGAATCAGTTTTTAAAGTGTTTTTGAAAAATCACTTACTCTGCCTTTAATTTCATATTTAGTCATATTTGCGCTGTTTTATTTTTGTAACATCGGTTATTTTCTCATTCAACTTTTTGAGGAGTTTGAGGAGGTGACATCATTCACAATGATGCCACCTATTATGAAGACTTCGTAAGATTCATTTTATCTTCTTCTTAAGGTCTTATGAGATTTTATTATATTTTAGTTGTTTTCACTTGGGTAGTGGTTGGAAAATGATGATAGCTGTTGTAAAATGTAACAACAACAACAACTTTACTGCATTATGATTAGTCCAAAGTTTGTATTAATATAAATATTTCCCCCTGTAATTATTATTATTATTATTATTATTATTAATAACTATAATATAAAGATATCACTGTCCCTAACTTGCAACCTCCCACTTTATTCACTTCCTAAATTAAGTGAAAAAAAAAATCCATAGACTCTTATAATATGTGTATCTGGCAACACGACTGAGGCTGAGCCGCGTCCTCAATCACAACTCGCTCAAGGGACGAAGCCATGTATTCTTTTCACGATTATATATATATTTATTATTTTTTTTTTTTAAACCCTTAAACTTATTTTATTTCAGCTAGTTGCAAAGGCAACATTTCTTATTTTCATTTAGTTTAACTTGATACTAAAATTGTACTAAAATAACTAAAAATGAAATAAAAATTTATAAAAAACTATATAGACATATTTTACATATTTTAAAACAAAAACTAATAAAACTGACAAAAACAACAAAATTACTCAAATTAAAATGTAAACAGAAAACATATAAAAAACTTTCAAAATATTAATAAAAACTATATGAATATTTCAGTGATACTAAAATAACACATTTGTTTTGATACTAAAATAACACATTTGTATTTCTATTACTATTAGGAATATTTTGGGCTATTTGAGTCGATTATCATTTAACGTGTTTGCTGGCTCGTGTGGGAAAGTCGACACCTCGTCCATGAACCCACGTTCATTTCTGTGTCTCATTCATAAACACGACATGACCTCTCTGCTTCTGTTCCACTCTGTGTGACAGCTTTACCCACGTGTGCAGCTCCAGGGACTGTTTCCATGAAAACTGGTGACATGTCACATGTGCATCAGTGACCTTGTAAGACGTAGAAGGTCTAAGATGTTTCACATTCTAGATTCAATTGATTTTGTTTTGATTTTAAAACTGAGTTTGTTTGTAAGGTAATGTCTTCGATTGAATATTACTATACTGTGGGACATCAACGTGCAATGAAAAGAGGTTTTCTGTCACTCATTTGGCACATTATTGTTCTCCAGGTGGCACAACAGCTGTCCAAGTTGAAAATTTGCTTATTTAATTATCTGTGTGTAGACACACAAAGACAGACCGGAAAAACACTTCTGACCACAGTTTGTCCTATAACTTGAATAATGTACATCACAATCACGTAATAAAGAACATCAATTGCATTTCTAAATTACATGCCTAAACACAGAGCAGCACTATTAACAAGATTTACTCTCCAATTTTCTAGTTCTTTTGCTCCATTCAAATACCCTACAGTAGAGGCTCTTGGGATTTTGTGTGTTGCCAGGCAACCGTCGCTGCAGCTGCGCAGCCGGAGAGCAAATGCTACAGTGCTGTTAGTGCTGACCTCCCACTGTCATCCGCTGTCCTGACTGCTTTTGGTTAAGCTAATTGAGCTTATGTGTGTAACTGTGTGTGTATCTTTAACACAGCTGTAGCTGCGTAACTCAGAAGCACTTGCAGGTCATGAGAAAATTCATGATAAATAATTGGCCAAGGAATACAAAGAATCATGCTGAGAGCTTCTTTGTATAAGTAGAAATTATAAATACTGCCCTGCCTTTGGCTAACAGTAGCAAGTAGTAAATCGCATGTTGTCAGTGTGTATTTGGCCGCTCAAACGTGTATAAATGATGTAGATTTTCCAGCAATATGTAGGTTGCTAAGGAAGTTGCTGGAATTATTTATTTTGAATGGTCAAATATAAAATAACGTTCTAAATTATTGTTTTAAAATAAAATAAAATAGCATTGTAAACAATAGACTTTAAGGATTAAGTTCTTTATATATGTCATCTATGTTTATTATTAGAAGAAACACATTTAAACACAACTATAGAGGAAAACTGTGCTTGTCTGAATGTGATTTGTTTGGAAATTTGATTTTTATGAAAAAATGATTTTTAGAAAAATACCCTCAGATCCTGAAAAATATAAAACCACATAAAGTTGCATTTAAAATAGCCAGCAGATGTCTCATTGCTGTTGCTGAGACATTCAGACACAAATGATAAGAAAATGAAGTCACTTTTATGTGTGTTCACACTCTTGTGTGTTCATGCTCTTTACAAGAACCAACGTGTAAAACTTATAACACTACAAGTTACAGTACAAATGCTTATGTCTTAAATTCTTCACTTTCAAACACTCAAACCTTCAAGATTTTAACATGTCAAATCTTAAAGCTTTTATTTCATTTTCAAAAACTTGCAAATTGAAACCTGTTCTCAATAGTTTGCCCCAAAACACACTTTTCATGAAAATAAATGGCCAAAACGCATAAAAAGGTTTCAATTTTTAGTTGAAAAAGGTTTTGCGTAAATGCTGTCCGCGTGTAAATGAACACAGTGTCACTCTGAAACATGCAGGACAACTGACAATACAGTTTATTAATTAAATCACAGCCTTTAATTTGATAATTACAATTTGAGAAGATATACGTAAGATTCATTTTATCTTCTTCTTAAGGTCTTATGAGATTTTATTATATTTTAGTTGTTTTCACTTGGGTAGTGGTTGGAAAATGATGATAGCTGTTGTAAAATGTAACAACAACAACAACTTTACTGCATTATGATTAGTCCAAAGTTTGTATTAATATAAATATTTCCCCCTGTAATTATTATTATTATTATTATTATTATTAATAACTTCAAGCAAATTGTTATTGTTATTTTTCGTAATATATTTTGTTCCATTTTATTTGATATTTTATCTTACAGTTTTGAGACAGAGTCAATTACTTTTTAATGTTATTTGTTATTTTTAATTGAATTATATGTATTTGTATCAGGGTCATAGTTAACTAAAACCATAAAAGAAAAAACTTAAACAACAAAAAAAGTAAATTCAGCTTTGCATCACAGGAATAAATTGTATTTTGAAGTATATTAAAATAGAAAACAGTTATTTTAAACTGTGTTTATATATATATATATATATATATAGTTTCAATTTTTAGTTGAAAAAGGTTTTGCGTAAATGCTGTCCGCGTGTAAATGAACACAGTGTCACTCTGAAACATGCAGGACAACTGACAATACAGTTTATTAATTAAATCACAGCCTTTAATTTGATAATTACAATTTGAGAAGATATATCACAATTTCAGTTGTATTTCAAATAATTGTGCTGGCCCATTTTTATTTTGATGTTACATTTGATATTAATTATTAATTATATTAATGATATTAATTATTTATTAGCTTTTCATCAACTCACAAGCCCCCATTTGGTAAACTCTGTTCTAGTGAAATAATGGATTTTCTTCATTTTAATGAAAATCTATGACCATAATATTTTATTTAGTAGTAACCAATTTATAAATGGCATATCATGTTGTGCTAAATTATAAATGTAGTAACTTTTTATTAATTTATTAGAAACTGTACCCCACATCTTTTGCTCAAAAACTACTACTTGCTGTAGACTGTAATTACTATTTAATGCAGTCCCTGTTGCCATGGTGAACCAGCACAAAGGGGAAAAAAGAAAAGAAAAGAAGAAGCCGTGTGTGTGTGAGAGGTGCTTATGGTTGTCTTGGTTACAGCCATTCTCCAATGTAAAGTAATGAGAAGCCTAACCTGAGGGAGCTGAAAGGGGCTATTTTTAGCCCAGATTCACCAGTAGTGGGTTTGTGCCTTTTTTGAACGTTGGTTTCTTAGAGTTGTGTTCCTAAACTGAGCTAAAATTGATTGTTAACAGTGTGAAATTTTGTCCATGTTAAAGGGGTCATATGATGCGATTTCAAGTTTTCCTTTCTCTTTGGAGTGTTACAAGCTGATTGTGCATAGATAAGATCCCTGAAGTTGCAAAGACTAAAGTCTCAAAACCAAAGAGATATTCTTTATCAAAGTTAAGACTCTGCCACGCCCCCCTAAAACGGCTCGTTCTAACACGCCCCCACATATCTACCTCACTATGTGGGAATATTTGCATAATGCCGCCAAATTTGCATGCAAAGAAAGAAGGCGTGGTTTCAGTAACCGTGTTGAAGCAGTCATGTCAGGGTGTGTGTTTCTAGGCGAAAGCAAAAGCACTTTATTTGGCCTTTCAGAAGTAGATGCATTTAGGAATCTTTAAGATTACTTACAACAGAACAGCAATGCATTTTATGGACGACTGTTTCGTGAACCTAGGAGAGGAGGTCATTCTGACTTTGCTATGACAATCTGGTGCTTCTGAATCAGTCACTGTTTTGTTATTAGTTTAAGTATGTGCTATTGACTGTTCAAATGTGGATGTGCATCGTGTGTGTGTGTGTGTGCGCGCACGAGCGAGAGAGAGAGAGAGAGGTGTGTATGTGTGTGTGTGTGCGTGTGCGTGCGCGCGAGCGAGCGAGAGAGATTAAAGCATGTCAACATATTCTGTTACACCAAATACACAAAATAATGATCTTTAAAAAAGCATCATATGACCTCTTTAAATATAATGTGGTCACTATTTAAAGGAGACATATTATGCCCCTTTTTATAATATGCAATATAAGGCTCTGGTGTCCCCAGAATGTGTCTGTGAAATTTCAGCTCAAAATACTTCACAGATCATTTATTATCTCATTTTGAAAATGCCTTTTTGAGTGGAAGCAGAAACACGCTATTTTTCGGGCCTGTCTCTTTAAATGCAAATTAGCTGCTGCTCCCCGCCCCCCAGAATAGAGCTGCTGCCATTACAGCTGGTACCTGCTAAAAACATCTGTTTTGGTTCTGATTATCATGTTTATCACGCTGAAATCATGCGTTTTAAACCACATGAGTTTAAACTTCTGATATATGGTTTTCTGAGCGCACACATCCGAAGCACACGGACAGAAAGCGGCTGTCACACGGCATGTGAGTACTAAACTAAGTTCTTATTCACACACAAGTTTACGTTAAAAACACACATGAGTTACAAAAAACAGTCGGTTATGTCTGTGAAGGTAAACCGCTAGGAAATAAATCACATGTTTATTTTAGATCTGTGTGGCAGCAGCAAAATACATTAAATAAATCAATAAATCCACTGCTCTGTTGTCTCTGAGGCTGGGACTCTAAAAAGTGTTCTGTGCTCGTCTGTGCAGCCAAAGACAGAACAGTTAGCATGCTTTGCTCAAACTTTCGCCATGGCATTAGAGCTGTTACAATATTGTCGCTTGTGAAAACACAATAACGGCGCCGTGGGTGTAAACTTACAGATTAAGGGGCGGTAATATTATAATGAGATCCCTTTGCCACGTCACCAAGGGAGCGAAATCAGACGCGGTCGTTTTCTCAGACGCTTGCAGAAAAAGGCTTACCAAAACAAAGTTACTGGGTTAATCTTTTTCACGTTTCCTTGGTTGGTAGATGCACCGGTGACCTGATTATAGCACTTAAAACCTGGAAAAGTCCGATTTTCATGATATGTCACCTTTAATATTGGCTTTAGCATGATAACGGTCCTCTCTCTCCATGTTTCTCTTGTCAGGTTTCTCAAAGTCTCGGCCTGTCGCATGCTCCTCTAAACATGAATCACTATGCTAATAAGAAGAGCGCGGCAGAGAGCATGCTGGACGTGGCTCTGCTAATGGCTAACGCCTCGCAGCTGAAGGCTGTGCTGGGGCAGGGGCCCCAAAACACCATGTACACGGCCCTGATCACGCTCATCAGCCTGTCGCTCTGTCTGCAAGTGTTAGTGGGCATCCTGCTCATCTTCACAGGTGAATGAGAGCACACACACACACCTGCCTTACAGCAGGGCTCAAGGTGCATTTGACTTTAATGCTACAAAGCCCTTTTATATGATCAAGGCTAATTTAAGATCTCTCATGTCATGAGCCCTTTAATGTTTGCCTTTAGCCCTGTTGTACCCTACTTATATTTTCTGAAATATACTTATTAAATCCTCAGACAGGTGACATACGTAGGTGTAAAATCTAATCTAGAACTGACAGTAATTCAGTCATGACAACTTTAAGCATGTTAATGTATATGACAGTGTTTATGCGTTTGGTCTTGGTTAACTAGATGTGTTGCACGCTCTGTTGCTGTTATTAATGCAGCTGCACAATTTGACATGCATCATGTCCACTGTGACAGATGTACACAGGTGGTGCTGGGGGAGGAGGAGGGTGTCAGAGGAACAGTGATATCTGGCTTTAATATGGAGTTTGCAAGCTCATTGGTTGTAGATATATGAGTGGCCATGGCTTGCACCATGTAGAATACAATGTGATTACTAGCAGATTACACGTCAAGGATCTATCGGCTTGTGTCAAATAGAGTTTCCTGACTGAACTTCATGGTCATTGTCTTATTTTTGTTTTTACTTGTTTAACCAATGCTATCAGCCATTGCTCAGTGGAATATTAACAGAAGAAATATTGGCATCACAA
>NW_015505912.1:738892-743582 GCF_001515645.1 Sinocyclocheilus grahami | reverse complement strand
GAGTTACAAAAACAGTCGGTTATGTCTGTGAAGGTAAACCGCTAGGAAATAAATCACATGTTTATTTTAGATCTGTGTGGCAGCAGCAATATACAGTAAATAAATCAATAAATCCACTGCTCTGTTGTCTCTGAGGCTGGGACTCTAAAAAGTGTTCTGTGCTCGTCTGTGCAGCCAAAGACAGAACAGTTAGCATGCTTTGCTCAAACTTTCGCCATGGCATTAGAGCTGTTACAATATTGTCGCTTGTGAAAACACAATAACGGCGCCGTGGGTGTAAACTTACAGATTAAGGGGCGGTAATATTATAATGAGATCCCTTTGCCACGTCACCAAGGGAGCGAAATCAGACGCGGTCGTTTTCTCAGACGCTTGCAGAAAAAGGCTTACCAAAACAAAGTTACTGGGTTAATCTTTTTCACGTTTCCTTGGTTGGTAGATGCACCGGTGACCTGATTATAGCACTTAAAACCTGGAAAAGTCCGATTTTCATGATATGTCACCTTTAAGTAATTTATTGCTGACCTGTTTTTTTCCGAACAGTGGCGGACAGAGGGTCGGTTTGGGTGACCTGTTTGGAACCTTGACCACATCATGAGACTTAAATCGGGTGGTGGAGGGCTGATGTTCAAGAGATTATTCAGTTCATTTAAAGGTTGCAGATTGCAGAGGTGACCTTAGAACAGTCTTGCTCTGTGTTAAGAAGCAACAGTAAATGGCAAGTAGCAAATAACACATTGGAGGTCTTGAATTTTAGATCCTTACCACAGCCAGAGCCGTTCCTCCCTATACGCAAAGTATGCATGTTGCGTAGGGCCCCCGAAACACCAGGGGGCCCCCTTGCTCTCAACTATTATTTAAGTTTAGTTTAGTTTTTGATTTTGGCCAGCGGTTATGAAAACATGAATGTTCCTTTACTTAATGTGGTGTGCAGTTGCCTTTTCTATGTAACATCCAAATCAGTCAAATCATGTAACGTGACTGTCATAAACAGTCTCCTGCCGTTCTTGCTCCATACTAAAAAAAGAGTTAAAATCACACTGAGCTGCGGAAGAGACACTGGACCCCAAGCACTTTCTGTGTGCGCAATTCATGACGGACTGAAACACGGACAAATACAGGCTACTTTGCACTTTGTATGTGTCAAAATGTCCATCTAGGTGAGTTTTTACTAAACACAGTCAGTTATGTCTTTAGTGAAAATAAACAGTTTGAAAAGTAAACGAATGCTAGGCAGTATCTGTGCATTCCGTGACAGCATTCTACTGTATCAACCTGCTGCTGTCTGCCATCATATGTTAATCAAACAACAAAAGAAAATGAGAGAATTATTCACTGCTCTTCATTGAATATTGTTCATAACTTTGTTATGAATCAATTTATGTTTAATTTATATGATGAAGTCTATGCAGTGCTTTATTTTTTACATTTGATTACTTTAATCTATTTCTGTATAGTAGGCTAGCTAAATTGTTTAATTGTTAAAATGTTTTTTTAAGAACGCACAGACAGCAGCATCCCACCTGTCAATCTGACTATTGTTTAACATTAAGCTAAAACATTAAGTGAAATCAGCCGAGTGTTATTTTAGTAGCATTGAGATACTATTATAGTTTTTTATTAATATTTTAAATTATTTTAATTTGTATATTTTCTATTTTCCTTTTAAATTTGAGTTTTATTACTAAGTTAATAGTAATTTGTTGTGTGTTTTTGTAATTTTTATTAGTTTAAAATATCAAGTTAAACTAAATGAAAATGAGAAATGTTACCTTGGCAACTGAAATAAAAGAAATTTAAGGTTTTAATTTTATATATATTTTTTACAGTTAGTGTTTATTTTATTTCAAGTAACGGAAATGCTTTTTATGGTTTTAATTAACCAGCCCGATCTTAAGAAATGATCTTATACGAGGTGAAGATTTCTTATGTAATTTGTACAATGTGATTTGTACAGAAATGTATGGAATGTTGGAAAAAAGTATGCATGAAGTTTCACCTCTAACCTATCTCTAAATCTTACCATCAGTGGAGCTCAAGCAGATTGTATAATTGTATAATAGTTACAAATTGCCATAAGATTGTGTTGAGCTGTACCAAAGTAAGTTATTTACACTAATGAATCAAGAACAGAAAGACCAGGAATCTCATTTGGTAACACCAATGGCACAGACTTCACCATTTTTGTAGAGATAACTCAGCTTTGTTGAGAATGAATAGAGCGTGTCTTTATTGAGATCAGGATTGCTTCAAGATGCTATTCTTGTCTTTCTATTGTGTTAAGACATGTAATTTTGTCTATCACTCCTGTGTCTTTTATCTCACTTGTCAGTAACAAACACACAGCTGTGTTCAGGCTCCTGTGCTGGCAGGAGGAGCTGATTGCTGGGTTTTCTGCCACTGAGGGAAGCCAATGTCACAACAGACATGTTAGAGAGAGAGAGAGATGGTAACAAAGAGAGATAACACAGAAGTATATCACTCAGTGTTAAAGGAACACTCCACTATTTTTGAAAATAGGCTCATTTTCCAACTCCCCTAGAGTTAAACAGTAGAGGTTTACCGTTTTCGAATCCATTCAGCCGATCTCCAGGTCTGGTGGTAGCACTTTTAGCTTAGCTTAGCATAGATAATTGAATCTGATTAGACCGTTAGCATCTCGCTCAAAAATGACCAAAGAGTTTCTATATTTTTCTAGCTGGGCACTATTTCCAGGCGCTGCGTAATATTAATATTACGTTATTAAGTAATAGTAATATTATTGTGCCTGTTGCACCCACGGTACAGCAGCAAAGTTCCTTGATTATTACGCCGGAATGAGAGTATAGTTCCTAGCCTTATTTCAAGTAACGGAAATGCTTTTTATGGTTTTAATTAACCAGCCCGATCTTAAGAAATGATCTTATACGAGGTGAAGATTTCTTATGTAATTTGTACAATGTGATTTGTACAGAAATGTATGGAATGTTGGAAAAAAGTATGCATGAAGTTTCACCTCTAACCTATCTCTAAATCTTACCATCAGTGGAGCTCAAGCAGATTGTATAATTGTATAATAGTTACAAATTGCCATAAGATTGTGTTGAGCTGTACCAAAGTAAGTTATTTACACTAATGAATCAAGAACAGAAAGACCAGGAATCTCATTTGGTAACACCAATGGCACAGACTTCACCATTTTTGTAGAGATAACTCAGCTTTGTTGAGAATGAATAGAGCGTGTCTTTATTGAGATCAGGATTGCTTCAAGATGCTATTCTTGTCTTTCTATTGTGTTAAGACATGTAATTTTGTCTATCACTCCTGTGTCTTTTATCTCACTTGTCAGTAACAAACACACAGCTGTGTTCAGGCTCCTGTGCTGGCAGGAGGAGCTGATTGCTGGGTTTTCTGCCACTGAGGGAAGCCAATGTCACAACAGACATGTTAGAGAGAGAGAGAGATGGTAACAAAGAGAGATAACACAGAAGTATATCACTCAGTGTTAAAGGAACACTCCACTATTTTTGAAAATAGGCTCATTTTCCAACTCCCCTAGAGTTAAACAGTAGAGGTTTACCGTTTTCGAATCCATTCAGCCGATCTCCAGGTCTGGTGGTAGCACTTTTAGCTTAGCTTAGCATAGATAATTGAATCTGATTAGACCGTTAGCATCTCGCTCAAAAATGACCAAAGAGTTTCTATATTTTTCTAGCTGGGCACTATTTCCAGGCGCTGCGTAATATTAATATTACGTTATTAAGTAATAGTAATATTATTGTGCCTGTTGCACCCACGGTACAGCAGCAAAGTTCCTTGATTATTACGCCGGAATGAGAGTATAGTTCCTAGCCATATCGGCCTAGAAAATCACAACTTTTCTTAGTACACGATGTAACTACAGAAGAGTCAAGTTTTAAATAGGAAAAATATCAAAACTCTTTGGTCATGTTTGAGCGAGATGCTCAAATCTAATCAGATTCAATGATCTATGCTAAGCTACAGCTAAAAGTGCTACCGCCAGACCCAGAGATCGACTGAATGGATTCGAAAATGGTAAACCTGAACTGTTTAACTCTAGGAGAGTTGGAAAATGAGCCTATTTTCAAAAATAGTGGAGTGTTCCTTTAATGACTATGGCTATGTTTGAGGCACCATAATATACTATACTGCATACTGTTTCAAATACTAGCCTACTTAAAAATATAGTAGGCTGGCAGTATATAGTATTAAAGAAATAGTTCAAGTTCTAGGGCTGGACAATAATTCAATATCAATATGTATCGCGATATAATTCTTTTCAATAACGGTGATATGATTTTTAAACACATTTCCGATATTTCGATAATATACATTACCAGTGTTTCCCATGCATTGATTTATTTGTGGCGTTTGACTTCGTTGAATAAACATGAGCACTGCACGTTTCAAAATCAAAACGTGGCGCGGGTGTTTTATATGAATGCATCTCTGAAGGGAACCGACTGTCTTCAGAAAAGTTTCGATGACATTTTCATTTTATCTGATAAAGTAGGGTTCTTGAGCGGAGCTGCTTTGTTTACAGCCGTTACCGGAGAAACCGCAAGTTCTACCGCTCTCACAGCGCCTCCTGCTGGCAGACAATCAGTTTGCATTTTCAATAAGCCCGTCTCTAGCAGCATGTTTTTGTTGTTGCTTTTTTTTTCTGCAGCAACTCAAAGCACTTTTCATA
>NW_015505912.1:725896-736917 GCF_001515645.1 Sinocyclocheilus grahami | reverse complement strand
GAAAAAAATCTACTCTGCTGTTTTCAACATAATAATAAATGATTTTTGAGCAGCAAATCAGAATATTAGAATGATTTCTGAAGGATCATGTGACTGGAGTAATGATGCTAAAAATATAGCTTTGAAATCACAGGAATAGATTACATTTTAAAATATTTCCAAATAGAAAAGAGCTATTTTAAATAGTAAAATTATTTCAAAATGTTACTGTTTTTGCTGTATTTTGGATCAAATAAATGCAGGCTTGGTGAGCAGAAGAGAATTCTTTAAAAACAATAAAAATCTTACTGTTCAAAAACTTTTGACTGGTATGTTAGAAGATATTAATAATTAATAAGGTGAGTCTGAGATGTTTATTTGACAGTGATTTCACATTTCTTGTTTGTATGAAGGCTAAATACAAATAAAAGATGAATATTAATTTATTTGTGCTGTTTTCTCTCTCTAAAGTATTACATGGTTTTATATGAGGTGCCATAGACTTGGCAAATTAATTTTTCATAATTTTGTATGCACAGACATCTGTTGTGGGCGTTCTTGGCAGTTTTTACAAGGCTTTTTAAAATAGTGTTCATATCGATATCGTAATTATATCGTATCGACCGAAATTAAGAAATATATCGTGATATAAATTTTGGCCATATCGTCCAGCCCTAAGTTCAACCAAAAATGAAGATTTGCTGAAAATATACACTCCCTCAGGCAATTCAAGATTAGTTTGTTTCTTCATAAGAACATTTTGAGAAACTTAGCGTTACATCACTTGCTCACCAAAGGATCCTCTGCAGTGAATGGGTGCCGTCAGAATGAGAGTCCAAACAGCTGATAAAAACATCACAATAATCAATAGTAATCCACACAACTACAGTCCATTAAGTGACATCTTCTGAAATGAAAAGCTGTGTGTCTGTAAAAATAAATCCATCATAATTGGTCAAGCTATAATTGGTCACATTAATGTGTGCTTTAGCAAATGCAGAAATACACAGAAATGCAGATAGAGGCAGAGTTGAAAAACCATACTTTTGAATAATTGTTTTTGTTGTTTTCAGAAATCTCATCATTTATATATTTGAAATTGTTAAATACGAAACATGTCACCTTATACAGTTACCTCTGCAAAATGATATTACAAGAGCTTTACTGTTAATTACAAAAAATTCAATTTTTTTACTCCTGTTACTGAAGTAGGATTATACAGAATCATGATTTTGCTGTTAAAAATGACCTGGTTTGTCCTGTAAACCAAAAAAAAGTTTTGATTTATGTTTTGATGTTATCATTAATATTACACTCTGCTCATGGTCTCCAGAAACTCTGCATTACCATGCTAGTAGTTCTCCATGCTCAAATGTTGTCGTGTTTCTGTGATTAGGGTTTGGTTTTGACAGTGAGCTAAGGAGACTGGTAAAGAGCATTGGAGCGTAACACATACACACTTACACAATCTCTCTCCGTCTCACACGCACATTCAGCTGGGTTATGCAAAGGCTTGCTGAGGTGCACAGTCAGAGTTTAACAGCTTCAGTGAGAGCTATATTTAACGCAGTGTGTGTGTAGATGTGTAAGAAAGCGGTATAAAGTGGCATTTAACTGTGTGTGTGTCCAGGTGTGCAGCTAAAATTGTGTGAAAGAGTTGCCATATTTGTCCATGGCATCACACATTTATTTTATTTTGCCACTAGGATAGTGTTACGCACAACTTTCTCAAGAGAGAACAAGAGACTGCATGTTGTGATGATTTCTATTTATGTGAAATGTTGAAAGTCTATAAGAAATGTTTGTTTGCTTACCTGAAATTGGATGGTTTCTGTTTCAAATTATGATTTAAAAATGCATCTGAATTCATTGCATGAAGTGAAGAATTATTTTGTCAAAAGTGTTTATAATTTGATTATATTGCATTTTAAAATGCTTCTAATTAGATTTCAGTTATATTTTTATGGATTACATTATTGCATTATTTTGACCTTAAATATTTACTTGAAGTCCCCCCTGAGATTTTAAGTGAATATTTCAATAAATTAATAATTTGCATATTCATGTTTTTCTAATGTCAGTTAACAGTCACACTGACATGCAGGTAAACAAATAAAAAAATATCCGTTTTTAGTGTTCAAGTATTATTTTTATTTTAAAAGTGTTTATTTTTTCTTTAAATGTACATTTTTATGATTGAATTAATTAGCTTTTCATCAGCTTACAAACTCCCTGCAGTTATTTTACAAACCCCAGTTTGAGAAATCTTGATATTTCGTGAATGTCGTGTTGTTGATAATAAAGAATATATATATATATTTCTCATCCACCTGTCTTTTCTTTATGTTTTTGTTTTCTGTGCTCCCGTTTTTCATTTTCTGAAAATTTTCGATTTTTGGTTTATCTTATTAGAGTATTTTCTTTATTTTGCTTATAAAAAAAGCTGCATTTAGATCCTTCCTCCTTGTTTACTTCCCTGGCCGGGACAATTTCTTTACTAACTACAGTTTTTACCATGTAACTTGTATTCAGTAATGAACTACAATTTAATTACAATTTAACTACAAGTAATCTATCCAGAACTGAATGCATTACAGCTCTCTGCAGAGAGGGTGGATTTGGGGTAAATATTCGGGCTGACCATGTGTTTTTCACACAGAATCTCTCTCTCTCTCTCTCTCTCTCTCTCGCTCTCTCTCTCTCTCTCTCTCTCTCTCTCTCTCTCTCTCTCTGTAGTTGGCCTCTGACAAATTTGGTACACAGACAGACACTCAAAGAAAACGAAAATGCCAGTAGCATCCGCCAGCTCTGACTCAGGTAAGATGCATTATCTTAATGATTTACTGAACTTGTTACCAGTCCAAAACCTTGTTAGTCCACAAGAGGTTTTGTGATATAATGAGGAGGGAAAGTCAGTGGGAACCATAACAAGCCAGTCAGCCATTTTTGGCTGAAGCCCCACAATAAACTGGGATTAAATGTTTGTGCTTCATTGAGTATCCACACATCTGCCAAGCTTCAAACCTTAGCTTTCAGTGGAGAGACACTTGAGTCAATATATTATTGCATTTCTCTGGACAGCTACACAGAATGAAATCAATGCATTGTTCTGTTATGATGTTCTTTTGTTGAAACAAAGATAAAAACAGAGAGATGATCACATCCTCCTATACAGAAACTATTCTGAGAACAGGGGACTTGGTGTTGAGAAGGGATGATGTAACATAACATAAAATAAGCACTTTGAATTTATAGCAGTTACAAATTTTAAAGAATAAAGACTAAGTAGAAACAGAACAATAAAAGTTGTATAAAAATAAATGTAAAATAATTTAACAAATATAAGCATGAAATGAAAACCTACATCTGTAAACCAAATATAATACAGTAAATAGTAAACACAAAATATTATAACGTAAAAAGTATATACTGTAGGTATTCAACAATATTGATTTTTAAAAATGTTACATCATGGTTCAATCATATAATTAAAAGAGATGTGTGCAATTTTTGTAGTTTGAGGTGGGACTGTTTTTTTCTAAACAATTGAAGATGGGAAAGTTTTTGAAACGATTTTTGTAGCTCTGTTTGTCCCTCTAATGGTGCAGAAGTTTCACTTTTAATATTTTGTTTTGCAATTCAATAACTCAAAAGTATTTTATAATGGAGAAAATAAAATCAGAAATAAAATGATTAAATACAATTTGATTTGTTAACATTAATGTTTTAAGTGTTATGCACTAACAATTAACAATACTTTTACAGCATTATAAATGGGTTCATATTAATTTATACATACACTGTATTAATACATTTTGTAGCATTTTTAAAGTTGTATAAATGAACATTACTTTTAAGTATTTTAAACAAGCATGAATTTACAGTGAACAGCAATAATAGATTTATCGGCCAACATATCGGTTATCGGCTTTCAAAAATAAAGAATAATCGGTTATCGGTATCGGCCAAAATTTTCATATCGGTGCATCCCTAACATTTATACATAAATTAACATTGACCTAGATTAATAAATGCTGTAAAAGTGGTTAGCTCATTGTTAGTTTCTGATACCAAATGTGTTGATTAATGTTAAAGGGGTCATATGATGTTACTAAAAAGAACATTATTTTGTGTATTTGGTGTAATGAAATGTGTTTATGTTAAGGTTAAAAAAACATTATTTTCCACATACTGTACATTATTGTTTCTCCTCTATGCCCCGCCTTTCTGAAACGCGTCGATTTTTACAAAACTCATCAGTCTGAAAATCAAGGTGTATGCTGATTGGCCAGCTATCCAGTGCGTTGTGATTGGCCGAATACCTCAAGCGTGTGACGGAAATGTTACGCCCCTCACCATACTGTGATGCCGTGTCCCGGCGCGACGAGACAAAACCAATAAAACCCATTACAAACGAGGCATTTGTTGCATCCAATGGGGACATAATTTCTGATTATAATGACTTATACTGTCTTTTTACACATTGCGTTGCATCGTGCCGCGTAAACATAAAACCATGTCTGCATTTGTGATCGGAGAAATGACAAACAACAAGTGCTACTCTACACTGCTCAAAACTCGCGTTTGAATCATCAGTGGCAAATTCTTTAAATATGAAAAACGTACTTACAGACTGTGAGTCAGAACAGCCGGCATTGTCGTCTACTCTCCAAGGATCAGGAAACAGTCCTCTATAAAATGCACTGCACACATCTGAATATTTGGGTTGAACTGTTCCGGAACAGTGTTGTAAATGCAACTTAACCACTGATTTCTAGTCGTGTCCCCTTTTGGAAGACCAAACTAAGTTTTTTCGCTTTCGCAACGAAACACAGCATCCCCACGACATGGCGGCGGCGGTGGCAGCAACAATAAAGTTATGCCTTTTTTCTTTGCGTGAACATTTGGGCGGCGTTATGCAAATCTTCCCACACAGTGACATAGACATGTGGGGGCGTGTTTAAAACGAGGTGTTTTAGGAGGGCGTGGACGAGTCTTAACTTTTATAAAGAATATCTCTTTGGGTTTGAGACTTTAGTCTTTGCAGCTTTAGGGATCTTATCTATTCATGAACAGCTTGTAACACTCCAAAGAGAAAGGAAAACTTGAAATCGCATCATATGACCCCTTTAACAAATTCTAACTTATTGTAAAAGGTTACCATTACCAAGTAGTTTAAATAAAGATACCCCAGAAAATATACTTTAAGTGCCCATTAAATCAGCATCACCTTGAACTGTATGTCTTTTAACAGACATTACCATCCATTACCTGTTATTGTGCAGGTATTTGGTATTTAATGAATGAGCTCTCAGTGCTGACCAGCAGTCACAAGAATACACACATTGTAATCTCTTACACTTCACAGAATCTTGGCTCAGAGCCGATACTTTCAGCTCTGTGATCGCACTGAATGGATTGTGCACACAGAGAGAAAAGAGACCAAGAGACCAAGAAAAATTAGGTGAACTTGCCATTTGTGTGAATAACAAATGGTGCAACCTGGGACACGTTACTCTTATTCACAGGTTAGTGACCCAAATGCTGAGTTCCTCCCTCTGGGGCTGCAGCCATTCTACCTACCTCAGGATGTTTGTTTTGGCTATGTGCTCTCTGTCCTCTGATGTCTACTCAGTAGGTTTTGTAGACTGTAAAATAAAAAGAAACAAGGACTTTAGACCTGATATTTACCAATATTAACATAATCCTGTCATTGGGAGTGCATTGAGGCTAAATTAGCCTCTAAGCTAGATTGGGAAGCAAGCTAGAGCAAAGGAGAAATGTACAGAAGAGAAAGTGAATGCGAGTGAGTTGGTTTAAGGGTGTGGGGTGGTTAAGTGCTGGCGGGAAAAGTGTGTCTTCAGCTGCTTCTTGAAAGTTGTGATGGTTTCAACAGTTCGGGTGGAGGCTGGCAGCTCATTCCACCAAAGAGGAGCAGAGAGGGTGAAG
The DNA here is from genome assembly GCF_001515645.1 of Sinocyclocheilus grahami. NCBI lineage: Eukaryota > Metazoa > Chordata > Actinopteri > Cypriniformes > Cyprinidae > Sinocyclocheilus > Sinocyclocheilus grahami. Next base: position 730,989 of record NW_015505912.1, on the reverse strand, counting down.
GTTTTGGAAAGAGACTAAGTTAGGACGATTCCAAACTTAGTGTACAAGGAATGTGATTTTTACAGAGGGTTTAAAGACATTTGAACTTTTCTTGAAAATGGTATAAAAGATTTTCAAAGCCATATGAAGCCAAGATGAATATAAGAGTACATTTCTAAGAACTTGGCATGTCAATGACCCAAGTGGCAATTAGGTAGATTCACTTGATCCAAAGTGACTTACTAATTACAACTCTCTGGAGCAACCTAGGGATAAGGGCACGTTGGTAGCTCATGGCTCTCTATGTAGGACTTGTACACTGACGTTGAAGTAGATGTAGCTTGGAATCATTCTGAACAGACAGCTTAGACTAATAAATGTTCTTGAAATGTGGCTGTACTTAAAGAAGCTGCCCAAGTTTTAAACCTGTAGCTTTACTAGTCTGCAGTATCCTGCATGCCTTTCTGCACTGTGGTCTGCTGAGGGAGCAATACCATTTCAGCAGATTGTAAGCACCTAAACATGCTGATCCAGAAGGCCAGCTCAATTACTCAATTACTGAATGAAGTGGTGCTTGACAGAATATCTTGAGCTGAACTAGGTTCTAAAGTGGGTTAAGACAAGACTGTCCAGGGTCTTCATTATAGGGGATGTCAATGCCTCTAGTTTTTGGTGCCTGTTGTTGCACAATGGCACTAACAAGATTTCTTTCTGAGCACTGGAAAGTGCCCAATCAAATTTCCACTTAACTTGTGAGCATTGACATTCAAGATTTTGGTACATCATCACCCTTAGGGGACGTGCTGGCTTCCAACCTATGTATTTCCTTCACCCGATCACCTAAAGAAACTGCTTTCCTTGCCATTACTGAAGTGTCAGTGTCATCCAGAGTCCTCATTTAGCACTATATGAACTCATCTAGATCTGTCTAAAAGATACAAGCCTCATATCACCACTTGATGACACTTGTGATAATGAGGTCCAGTCAGCCACAAGTAAACACTGGCTGCCAACATCATGACTAGGGATGCAGCGATTAACCGGTTTTCTATCCCTGTTGTAGTATTCTTCATAAGTAAAAACCAACAATATTTTTTTTCACCATGTTTCCAAAGTCTCTACCCCAGGTCCAAAAGAAATGTAAAGAATGTACAAACTGAAAACATTAAATATTTTTGCGATCTATTTCCATTTGTTATTTTCAAAAGAGAAATACTGTCATGGATGTTTACAGAGCAGAGGTCGCCTTTTTTTAATTCCAATGGGAGAGATGGACTTTTGTTTGTCTTTTTTATTATTATTTTTTGCTGTATTGTTGGTTACTGTGTTATTTCCGTTTCAAAAGCCAGCAATAAATAACACTTTAATATCTAAAGAGTGTTCATGTGATTTTATACATTAGTAATGTTGGGAAATGAATAAATGCATAATAATCGTCATAATCGTAAAACCGTGATTATTCCTCAGACAATAATCGTACCAACAAAATCTATAATCGTTGCATCCCTAATCATGACAACTAACTGATCATACATACAACTCCTTTAGCCAGCTGTTAGAAATGTGCACAATGTGGTTTGTTTAGTTTTGTATTTATCCATTTTTACAAGGTTTAGATTTACAGTTTGTTTACAGTGTGTATGTTAACAAAGTACACTTTGATCATCTGTATGAATTGGCATGAATTTACAGTATTTGTTGGATAATAGTTCTTGCCATTTTTACAGTAGTATTTCTACAGTGTATTGCAGTGAAATATAAAGTTTACTGTGACTTCACATTGAACAAAAACAGGGAATAATTGATGTAGCAGCATTGTGCTGTAGAATCACAGTGATGATCTGTGTCTGTATTTATTATCTGTGTCTATTTACAGACATCTCATGTTTATTTACAGATTAACTGTAATAGTGTGATGTCCACAGTACCGTACTGGTGCTTAGGTTCCCAGCATGCATTGTGGCATGAATACAGCACGCAGTCACATTTTTCTGCCTCTTGTTATATTTTGTTATAGCTCTTTAAGTTACTTGGGTGACAGTTTACAAAAAGATATATTTGTCAGTAGTGACCAATGCATACTAATATACTTATGTAATTTAAACATGTTAAGTTGTAAAAAATAACCAAAAACTAAACTATAAACGTAACTAGTTAATGCATTATTAGCAAACATTTAAACAGATTCATAGTATATTTATAAATTAACATTAACCTAGATTAATAGGAAATATGTTGTTAGTTCATGAAATCTAATACATTAACACATTTTTGTATTTCTTTAATTATTGTAATGTCATTTTACTTGTTTTGTAATTTTTGTAATCTAAAATATTTTCTTAGTTATTTGTTGATTGTAAGTCGTTGAATTTTATATGCCAAGTGTTGTTATTTTTGCATGCCTGGTTAATTCATATTAAAAGATCATCAACGATAACAACCATTTATCTCACCACAACAGCACTGCAAACTCTCCACCACTTTCACCGTTTATAAAATAATATTTTATTTATTTAGGACAAAATTACCACCTTTACTGTAGCTAACGACAAAATAAATGTGCATAGGATAGTTCAGATCATCTTAGAGGTACCTCAAATTGACATTTCATATTGATTTCTGATTGCAGACATATCTTGGCAGGGTTTGAGACATTGTTGAGAACTCATCGGAAAGATTTTCTCACAAATAAAACGACAGAGATCCAAGAGACTTAAATAAGTCTCCACTTTCTATGTAATTTCATAGGAGACACATTTAAGGAGACTACATTTTATAAAGAGCTCTCAAGTGATTCTTCTTTTCCTAAGGAGAATTTCCACTTCACTCTTTGTTCGCATGAGCCATTTTCTCTTCCTCTTCATCTGTTGTTCTCTATTCAGTCTCTCGCTCTTTTACATTGTCGCCTCTTATCAGGTCTCTGCGTTTGGTTTTACAGCTATGTTGAGCTTTCTTGGTGAGTCTGTCACAGTCTTCAGCAGCTGAGAGGGAGTGATGGGGAGGAGGCTGAAATTCTCTGGCAACCTGTATATCTGGAATCTGTGTTGCTAGAGTCAGATAGAAGGATATTAGGAGGCAGAAAGCCCAGCCGTTTATGCTGACTTTAAACTTACAGTAGGAGGGATGAAGAGGGAAGGCAAAAATGGGAAGAGCAAGGAAGCCTGAGGTGTCACAAGACAGGGAGGGAACAGACAAGAAACTGAAGATCTAGCAAGGGAGAGGAAGAATGAGAGGTGGGGAGGCTTTCTGGAAACTAATGCTGATGTCAAAGAGGTGAAAAAAGTGAAGGAACAGAAAAGAGGGAAGGAACGTATGTGAATTAGAGGCAGGAAAAGAGGTTTCAGAAACTATGATTGAACTATGGCTGGGAGTCTCTATAACAGATCGTCCCTGGAGGAGATTGGATCGAGCAGTTCTCTAGAGGGTCCAGGAGGTAAGACACAGAGAGCGTAAGATCAGATCAGCTCTTTAAAAGCATGCTGTGATTTGACTGGAGGAATAGGGACTTCAGTTTTGATCATGGTTTTGCAGTTAGAACAGTACATACAACAATAATGACGGATGAATTGATTGATATGCCTGTAAAATGTAAATTATGTTGGTATAGAGAAGTGTCATATTCTCATTGAGGTTGATAACATGATCAAGGAGTACTATTTCTGTTGTTAATTAAAAAATTTAAAATTTAAATTTAAACATTATTGATTATAAATATTAAAAGGTATACTGGTAAGTATTATAATGTATTATAACTGGTTTTAACATTCAACTGTTAAAATCTAAAACCTTATGAATGCATTATGAATACCCTTACATATACAGGCTTCATAGAAATTGTCACCAACATTTTTTTACATCCCTCTCTAGCACAGAATATTTGTGTGCATGTGGAGAGGAGAGACAGGGAAGGGTGCATTGAAAGAGAGATGACAAACCAGTGTCCAATTAGCTTTGTGCATGAGAGCACATCCTGTGTTTGTTACAGCTGCCTGGAGAGAATGACCCTGACAACTTCCTTTATTTCCAGATTTCCTCTCTCTCTCTCAACTCCCTTTCTTTGAGGTTCAAAATACAATAATTTACAAGTGGAATACATTCCATTGCATCTTTTCACAAAAATGCAGTTTCCTCATTTAAATGACCGGTTTCCTTGATCATTAAGCAGTGTTGTAGGACCGTATGCACAACTTTTTATTCTGGAATTAACTCTATTCCCATGGCACTTGAGAGGCTGACAATATATTGACAATGTGTCCTTCCTGAACACAGCAAGCAGCTTCGGTCTCACGAATATTCAATCGGCTTGTTGAATAATGCATGATTACATTCAATCACATGCTTACACACCTGTAGGCCGGCTGTGTATATTGCATGAATAGCAGGACTGACATCTCCAATCCAAAACATGAGCAAGAATTACATATTTATGGGAGACTAGCAAGATGAGTCTTTTAATATTGTAGATGTGATGTGTCCTCTGTTTATACAAGCTGTTGAGAAATAAGCAGAGAGAATTATGGGTGTAATGACAGATTGTGTCTAGAAACTCAAAGATTGTAATTCACTCCTACAGTGAGATCGCAGATGGAGCGAAGGTGATTTGATCAGTTGTTCTAGTGGTGATATGTGATTTCACTCATGCAGAAATATAATAACATAATGCTGTTGGGAAAACCTTGTCAGAAACATGAGTTTTGTTCCTGCAGTGGTTCGGTGGTTACCTCACAATACTAAAGACTAATACTAAGACACCTAAATGCCACTTCAGAAGTGCTTCTGCGCCTCCTTTGCAGTGTAAATTTGGCATTAGAGTATTTATGGTGCAATTAGAATTCAGATGACTGGATCTACTTATGTTTGCGTTCCTTTAAATTAGGGCTGTCAATGTTAACGTGTTAATGCATGCAATTAATTAAAACATCCTCCTTTGCAGTGTAAATTTGGCATTAGAGTATTTATGGTGCAATTAGAATTCAGATGACTGGATCTACTTATGTTTGCGTTCCTTTAAATTAGGGCTGTCAATGTTAACGCGTTAATGCATGCAATTAATTAAAACATTCTGGTGTAACAGAATATGTTGACATGCTTTAATGTTCAAAAAACACATTATT